>NW_021144804.1:686401-856460 GCF_900634625.1 Parambassis ranga | reverse complement strand
CTGGGAGGGGTTAGCCTTCAGAGCTGATCCCAGAGAGCTGATCTCTGACAAACCACAGCCACACAACCTAATAAACAACATACAAGACATTGATAGAGCCATTGATACCACTGATCATCTAATAATATGGGATAACATTAAAACATACAGATTACTGTTACTGGGAGGGAAAAATAATAATTATTCACTGAATTACTGAGCAACATTTGAACATATGAGTAGATCTGATTTGTCATCAGAGCAACAGTGACTGAAGATACACATGTCTGTGGTCCTTTTCTGTCTGTCAGTCCTGACAGATGATTTAAAACTGGACCTCAGCCTAATAATAACATTAACTGACCTAAGAACCTGCAGTATGCAGTGAGGACTGTCCAGTCCAGCACATAGCTGCTTCAGTCCTGAATCCTCCAGGTCGTTCTGGTTCATGTCGAGCTCTGTCAGATGGGAGGGGTCGGACTTCAGAGCTGAGGCCACAACTTCACAGTGAGTCTCTGAGAGTACAGTCAGAAAGTCTGTGATGACAGAATATCAGAACATTATGAAAGGGACACTTTAAGTAGTAGCAGTGATCTCATTTGATCTGACTGTTTGACATGTAACAATAGTTCTGATCATTCTCATCGTCTCATTTTGACAGTGTATTTCACTTTATTCCTCTGTTGTAGGTTCTTCCAGCTGATATTGCTGAAAGATAAATTCTTCTCTTTCATGCAGACTTTAAAGAGTTATTCTGTTGTGTGACATCCTGATTGAACTGTTTGTGTAATGGTATGTGTCTGCATGTTTGCATACCATGATGTTGTGCTGCAGTTTTTGCAGTCTTTGTATCTATGTAGTTTGTGCAGCTCTTTGGCCACATGCAGCTGTTTTAACTACAAATAAAGACACATTTATTGTCCATTCATTTAACAGCTTCAAACAGAAACATACAAAACAATGTTTTCACAGTAGAAGAACATCTGAGACAAAAACACAGCTGATGTGATGTGTCAATGAACACAAGGAGCTCTGTTAGAGAGAAACACACAGTGTGAATGTGTCTAAGAACTAAACCAGTAATCTGCACTGATTGGTCACATCTGGACTCACCTGAACTTTCTGCAGTTCCTCACAGCTGGAAGCAGTCTCAATCGTCCCTCCATTGTTGTGTTGTACTTCATCAGGTCTAGCTCATCAAGAACCTCCTCTGACATCTGCAGCATGTAGGCCAGAGCTGAACAGTGGATCTCAGAGAGTTCCTTCTCTGATCTGTTCTCTGACTGCAGGAACTCTTGGATCTCCTGATGCACTGAGAGGTCGTTCATCTCCATCAGACAGTGGAAGATGTTGATGCTTCTGTCAGGGGACACTGTATCAGTGCTTCTCTGTTTCAGGTTGTTGATGGCTCTCTGGATGGCCTCTGAACTGATCTCTGTCTGACCCAGCAGGTCTTTTAAAAGTCTCTGGTTTGACTGCAGGGAGAGACCATGAAGGAAGCGAACCATCAGGTCCAGGTGGCCAGTTTCACTGTTCAGAGATTTCTCCATGACTCTGTCCAGGATGTCATCCAGAGATGACCAACTTTTCTCTCCCAGGAAGTTCACCAGCTCTTCATCGTCCCCATCAATGAAACAGCGTATGAGGTGGAAAGCAGCCAGAAACTCCTGAACGCTCAGATGGATGAAGCAGAACACCTTGTCCTGGTACAGGCCTCTCTCCTCTTTAAAGACCTGTGTGAACACTCCTGAGTACACTGAGGCTGCTCTGATATCGATGCCACACTCTGTCAGGTCTGACTCATAGAAGATCAGGTTTCCTTTCTGCAGCTGATCAAAAGCCAGTTTTCCCAGAGACTGGATCATCTTCCTGTTGTTTTTGTTCCACTGTGGATCTGTTTCAGCTCCTCCATCATATTTGACCCCCTTCAATTTGGTCTGAACTACCAGGAAGTGGATGTACATCTCAGTCAGGGTCTTGGGCAGCTCTCCTCCCTCTCTGGTTTCCAACATGTCCTCCAGAACTGTAGCAGTGATCCAGCAGAAGACTGGGATGTGGCACATGATGTGGAGGCTTCGTGATGTCTTGATGTGGGAGATGATCCTGCTGGCCTGCTCCTCCTCTCTGAACCTCTTCCTGAAGTACTCCTCCTTCTGTGGGTCGGTGAACCCTCTGACCTCTGTCACCACGTCCACACAGTCAGGAGGGATCTGATTGGCTGCTGCAGGTCGTGTGGTGATCCAGAGGCGAGCAGAGGGAAGCAGCTTCCCCCTGATGAGGTTTGTCAGCAGCACATCCACTGAGGTGGACTCTGTGACATCAGTCAGGATCTCATTGTTGTGGAAGTCCAGAGGAAGTCGACACTCATCCAGACCGTCAAAGATGAAGACCACCTGGAGGTGCTGAAAGCTGCAGATTCCTGCTTCTTTGCTTTCAGTGAAGAAGTGATGAACAAGTTCCACCAAGCTGAACTTTCTCTCTTTCAGCACATTCAGCTCTCTGAAAGTGAATGGAAATGTGAACTGGATGTCCTGGTTGGCTTTGTTTTCAGCCCAGTCCAGAGTGAACTTCTGTGTTAGGACTGTTTTCCCGATGCCAGCCACTCCCTTTGTCATCACTGTTCTGATTGGTTCCTGTCTTCCAGGTGAGCCTTTAAAGATGCCTTCTGGTCTGATGCTTGTTTCTGGTCTGTGTGCTTTCCTGGATGCTGCTTCAATCTGTCTGACCTCATGTTCCTCATTGACCTCTGCAGTCCCTCCCTCTGTGATGTAGAGCTCTGTGTAGATCTGGTTCAGAAGGGTCGGCTCTCCTGCTTTAGCGATCCCCTCAAACACACACTGGAACTTCTTCCTCAGGTTAGACTTGAGTTTACGTCCACACTCTGCAGCAGGAGTTCCTAAACAAACAATAAATGTCATTAATAAGTGAACGCTACAATAAATGTGTCAAATAAATATTTTCTGTCTCCATGAAATCTGTTCATCAGTTGTAGACAACAGTTTGTGTTTTCAGTCAGAAGAATTCACAGATGTCTGCATCATATTAACAGCAGAGTGTGTAAATGTAAACTTCATTTCCTCTTTCCATCATGTTAAAGCTCTTCAAATCCTCTTACTGCTCTGCAGACGCTCAGCCAGCTCCTCCTGCTTCATCCTCCTCAGGAAGTGCACTGTGATCTGCACTAATGACTCTCTGCTGCTCCTCTGCTCTTCATCCTCCTCATCCTCCCTCTGACTCTCTGAGCATTCTGGGTAATCTGGACTCAGGAGCTTCTGGATCTTCTTCAGCTCGTCCTTCACAAACCTGACAATGTTCTCCTCCAGCAGCTGGAACAGAACAACAGAGTATAAACTCTCAGACTTTGAGGAGCAGAATAACAGTTTAGTGTTTCATGATATTACAGCTTATGTTCATACATGTATTACTTGAATCTACAACATTAGATATGAAGTGTTGTGTATGCACAGCTGCTGTAGTTATAAGTATTACTACCACAGTTCTGTCTCTGTGAATGCTTGCTCAGGGGTCAGGCTCTGGGTCTCTGTAGAGCACCAGGACTGTTGTGTTGTAGTTAGAAGCTGTTTGTACTCACCATAAATATGGCGTCCTGAGCAGGAGTCTGAACACTGGGTTGCTGCAGTCTGTGACAGAAACATCAGCATTTAACAACACAATCACTTCACTAAGTGTTTTGATGTGTTTTCACTTTAAACAGATACACAACAGTCAACAGACTGGTGACAAACAAGCATTGTTGTATTAAAACTGAAAACTATCCCAACTCCACACATCCAGCTCATGTTGAACCTGTTGCTGCTGCTTTAATGACTGAAGCACAGCTTTAAGAGTTCCATTCCACTTCCACTGTCATCATATGTTCACATTGATTTAGACCAGGGGGGTTCAATTAAAGTCCCTGAGGTCCAGCTGTTCACATTTCCTCCAAGTCAAAGGTCTGAGCTGATGTCTAGCTTGTGTCTTATTAGCTTCCCCTATGTCCACATGTTCATATGTTCAGTAATATCTATTGTCAGTTTTCAATGCAGGAAATGTTTACCTGGGGCACAGCTAGCTCTGTTACCATGAATAAAAGTAGTCCCAGGCAAATACATTGAAGGCCTTTATTTCAGATTAAAGAAAACTGAAACCTCAGACTGAAATAAATACAAAGTGCAACAGTCAATGGACTGGTGAAGAAAATTAATTAATACACAAAATGTGTGTATTAAAAATGAAAACTATCCTGACTCCACACTGTTCAGCTGCATCCAGCAGGTTTGTAATTTGTTCTTCTTCACATATTCTGCTTTAATGGCTGCCAGCACAGCTGTAAGAGTTCAGTTAAATCTTCCACTCATCATGTTTGTATTGCTGTGTGTCAGTCATGATGTCAGTTTTAGCTACGGTCTGCTAACATGAATCTGTTAATGACAGACTGATTCACATTGAACTGAAGTATGGATCCTTTACTCGCCGTCAGCTAGTTTTAAGAGTTCAAATACACAGTATTGCTGTATTAGCCTAATGTACTAGTGGAGCATCATCTGTTAGTAATATATTTACATACAGTGTATGAATCTATCATTTATTTAAAATGTTTTATTACTGAAATGTCTTTCCATACTTTGTTTCAGTGGGCTGCCTTTCTAGTACAGTGAGGCAGCTGTTTAAGTCATGTTTATGCAGACATATAGAAGATTTTAAATGATTCATACACTTTGAAGCAGCACTGTAAATATGCATTACTCTGTGCTACAGATGCTCCAAACCATCAACCACCTGCAGAGCAAACAGACACATACAACCCCAAGAGTCCAGCAGAGCTCATCACAGCATGGAGACACTTCCAGAGTGATTCTTACCTTTGATCATCAGATGGCTGATCAGCTTTGAAATTAAAGGGCTGAACCATCGACCGATCACTTTTCATGGACACACAGCTGGGTCCAGGTCCAGCAGAGTCTGCTCTCACATCCTGGATCCTGATAGAATCACAAACACTGACTCTGAGCTTCTTCTGGAAAAATGATGCTGAACATCATGTTACACTTTAAATGTTTAATAATGATGGAAACAAACTGCAGCTGTGACATTAACTCTGACCTTTGACCCTCAGATGGATCAACATCTTTGAAATAAATGTCCAGATCCTTTGACAAATCACTCTTCATGGACACACAGCTGGCAGGTCCAGGTCCAGGTCCAGGTCCAGGTCCAGGTCCAGCAGAGTGTGCAGTGTGCTGCTGCTTTGTTCTTGAACACACAGATGTGTGAATAATGTGAGTGTGAGCTCTGACATGGAGAAGAGTCATGGACAGTCAGAGACGGTCCTCTTACCTCTGAGCTTTGGTCCGGCTCTCATGGTCCCCACACAGAGGGCTTTTAGAGGGAGGGACTCCCTCCTCTCTGTCCTCACACTGACTCATAGCAGAGCTCACACCTTCACACAAACACAGCAACATGACACAGAAACACACAGTCAGCATGTTGTTATTGATCCTTCATGTAGATGCTAACAGGCTAATCATGCTGTTAGCTTAGCATCAGAGCCTCAGACCAGGTTTGGTTCTCAGGCTTTTATTTTGGTGAGTCTGTAAACACACCAACATCTCTGATGCTGTTATTATTGATGTCACATGCTGTAAGTGGAACAGTGCACACACACATTCAGTGTTTGCTTCAGAATTCTGTCACTTCTCTCCATGTGTGAACATGTGAATAAATGAACATGTGTTCATGTGTGTTTCTGTCACAGTGTGAACAGACTGAGTGAAGCACTGAGACCTTCCTCTGTAACAGTCTGTGGACTGTTTTCTATAGAAAGGACAAACACATGAGCAGCTACTGTCTGAGCTCTGAGGACTGACACACTTCTCCTCATGGCAAATATTAGATTCACATATTTATGAACCCTTGAAGAGAAAATGTTTCTTCTGATGAGTTTCAATCATCGATATGAATTCATGAAAAATAAAACATGACAAATTGATGCATTTATAAATGTTTTAGTTTTAGTAATAAGAATCATCTGAACTCAATTCAACCAGATGCACCTGAACGCACCATGAACTTTAAACCAACCAAACTTACGTAACGTGGCGCGCGGCTGTTGCGCAGCACAGGCGCGTCAAACCGGAAACAGACTGATCTGATAAAGTCAGAATAAAGCGACCTTTTCTCCGCTTGAAGCTTTGAACGAGTCGATCTGAGTTTCAGAGCAAATGAAGCTGCTGAACTTTACAGAGAGAACGATCAACAGAGACGCGTGTTGTTGGTTCCGCGTTTCAGGGACTTACTACAATAAAGATCCATCAGTTACAGGCAGCAAAGATCAATGAGGTGATCACACTGATGATTGATCAGATATCGACAGACTCACCTGCTGAATCAGTCCTGACTTCCAGAAGTTTCCACCTTCGTGTGTGGAGCTGCTGGTTCTGCTGCAGTCTGTCTGACAGGAGCTCAAAAACGAAAGTAAGTCCACAGAAGCCACGCCTTTAAACCAGGACACGTCTCCAGCAGGGGGCGCCCTCACACTGGAAACATGAAGCTGATTTTTACAGCAGCCTCCCTGTTGTTGCTCTGTCTGTGTCTGTTTACATGATAACAGCTGTGACACAAACAGAACAGTGATGGACTTTATTCAACCTGCTCAGCGAGAGAAGCAGCGAGCAGCTCTGATAGAAGTCTGTCTGCACCATCATCAGGGTCTGATGCTGCTGCAACAGCCGGAATCTGGGACAAAGTGACGTCAGCAGATGTCGGGTTGTCCTCTGAGTCTCTGAAGCAACATGCGGCTCAGCTGGAAAACAGCTTCTGATGGAGCTCTGATAGTCTGACTTCATCTCTGAGAGGAAGAAGAGGGAGAAGCCGCTGCGCAGCGCGCGGACTCTCTCCAGCAGCAAAGTGCAGAGATCATCAGAGCTCCACATGAGCTGAACATGAAGAGACACAGTCCGCTAGCAGCTCCTTCACTGTCGGCCTGCAGCGCTGCTCCCACACTCATCTGGACTCTTTCATCCACACACAGAAAACACGAGCGGAACATTCAGCCTGCAGAGGAGCTGCCTTGGATTGAGTCTCCGCGGTTCTCATGGTGTGTTCAAGGACCGCCTCCCGCTCTCAGCTGATCATAACTACACTCTGACTGTGCTTGTGTTGCAGCTACGAACTGAACATGGCAGAAGAAGCTCCAGCTCCAGCCGCCGCTCCGGCCGAAGCGCAGAAGAAGAAGGTCTCCAAGCCGAACAAGTCCGGCCCCAGCGTCAGCGAGCTCATCGTGAAAGCTGTGGCCGCTTCCAAGGAGCGGAGCGGCGTGTCTGCAGCCGCCCTCCAGAAGGCTCTGGCTGCCGGAGGATACGATGTGGAGAAGAACCCGCGTCAAGAGCCCAGAGCCCCCACTCAGAGAGCTCATCCTCACTGCCCGTTCAAACAGGAGCTCTGTGATCATGCTGCTGCACACTGCACAGCTCCACCTGGTTCACTGGGGTTTGTTTTGTTAGTGTTAGTTCATGTGTTTACTTATATACTAAAGCAGTGATAAACCTATATTTACTAAACATATAAAACTATAGAAACAATACATGAATATTTTCAAGAATGACTTTATTAATCCCTGTGGTTAAATTACATGATGAGTCTGATGGCGGACTGCAGGAGTCACCGCCTGTACCGTTCCTGGAGCAGCAGAGTTTTTTAGTGTTATCATTCCATAGGTCATCATGCTTTTACACATAATAAACCTATACTTATTAAAGCTATTTATAAATGATATTATGTATTTATTGTAAAACATTTATTATAGTTTCCTGTTAAATATTCCTCGGTGTCAGTTTGATATTACATCCTTGAACCAACCAATAAATAAATGTCCCTGAGACGGACCATTATTCATCTTGAAGAGTTCAACATGTGTATTATTACACTGCATCTTACAAAAGATAAAAGATGATATTTATTTCAGAAGAGACTGATTATTCTGTGCATCAGACAGAGTGATGAGCAGCAGAGGCAGAGGATGAGGAGCCGCTCTTTAGAGGACACTGAGGTGGCTCTTAAAGAGCTGCTGTGGTTTGAGGAGCCGCGGACACTTCAAGCTCTCTCTCCGTGGATGCAGCGGGCCAGCTGGATGTCTTTGGGCGTGATGGTGAGCCTCTTGGCGTGGATGGCGCACAGGTTGGTGTCCTCGAACAGGCCGACCAGGTGCTGGCCTCCTGCAGAGCCATGACAGCGGAGCTCTGGAAGTAGTCAGCTCCATGTTTGATTATTCTAGATGCTTTAAGGCTGTGAACCCCTCACTGCACACTTTAAACTCCGTTCTCTCTGTTTAAACACTGTCAGAGTTCAAACCTTCGTAGGAAATAAGTCCAGTATTACAGAATGAAACCAAAGATCAAACCTGTTTTCAGCAGCATTCTGCATTCTGGAGATGGACTGACACTGGTCTACGGACTATCCGGACCAGAACTCAATGAGCTGTAAGAGAAAAAAAGGTGAGAGGTGAACTGGTTATAGGAGGGACCACTGTAATGCAAACATGTGATTTGCTGATTCTGGTGTTTTTAGGTTTTGATTTAAATTCCACAAAATCATTTATTTGCATTCAATTATTTTTGATTGTAACCATATATAATTCATACTTCTGTCTGTGTTCTAAGAGTCTTAAAATATGTGGTTTCCTTTTTATTTACAGTGTGCATGTCATGTGACTTATGAACGTACAGTTTGTGCATATATATAAACAGTTTGATTTCCAGGTTGATGCAGCAACAGCTGCTGCTCTGACACCATTGTTCATGTCTTCCTCTCTCTGCACTGTGTTAACACACCTGAATGCTGCAGAGCATCTTCTTCTTTCCTGCTAAATAAATAATGGCCCTGTGGTCTGGTGGTGTCGGTTCACCTTGGACAGCGATGGACAGGAGGACAGGAAGGTCCGGCTGCTCTCAGCTGGGACCTGTGTGTGTCTGGGTGCACACACACCTGCAGTCTGCCCACAGTTACTGACGTAGCCACTCCGTCACACCCCAGCTGACACATGACCGCACCAGGTGGCTGCTGCTATGACAGATGGTGGTTGTCAGCATTCCTCGTTAGTATAGTGGATAGTATCTCCGCCTGTCACGCGGAAGACCGGGGTTCGATTCCCCGACGGTGAGAAAGACTTTTACCAGCAGATAGGATGATACTGACCCTGTACATTGCTGCTGCAATAGAAAACATTTCCCAGTTTGGGATAAATAAAGTATTTGTTCTGTTCTGTTCTGTTCGTCTTGTGTCTTGTGAGCTTTAGATTATATTATTTCTTGGGCTCTATGCTCTAAGTGTCTTAAAAATATGTGGTTTCCTTTATTTACAGTGGTGCATGTCATGTGACTTTACTTATGCAACATGTATGATAATGTTCTGTCTCCTCTCATTTCCAGACTGTCTGGAGGACACACAGAGTGGACATGGGTCACAGAGTGCTGCTGCTGTTTGTGTCTCTGCAGCATGGGCAGCTGCTCCTGCTCCACTCGTCACCGGCTGATTGTTCACACCTGTGATCAGTCATCAGCCAATCCTGCTGCAGCTTCCATCTAGTATATGTGTCCAATGGAAGCTGAGCAACATGTCAGCTACACACATAGAAACACTACACATAGTTTGTCATATAAATAACATGGATTGAATCATGTTGTACAGTCAATGGAAACAAAAAGCACTGAGAGTGGTGCTGGTAGTGCAGCAGTGGATGGAGGCTGAAGTGCTGCCACCTAGTGTCAATATTTGGTATTAACTCTGACTACATATTCCACCTTTAACTCTCTGCCATATATACTGTGCCATGTGTGAAGTGATAATAACATGTGAATGTGAATTTATTGTAAAGAACTTTACTTATTATCCCTGTTATAAGTGAGCAGTGTGTGTGTGTGTTTGATGGAGTGTGTAATGTCTGCTCAGTGTTACTGATGCTGCTGTGTGTGATCTGAAAACTGATCAAACTGTGATGTGTCTGATGCTGACAGAAGAATCAGAGGTCAGACAGTCGGATCCTCCTCTGTGACACCTTTAACATCATATCAGAAATCTCTGTCTGCTTCTGGTACATGCAGCTGATCACCAGCAGGGGGCTCACTGCTTTGCTGTCACTCAGGGGGCCTGTTCTGTCTGCCACTGGGATATGATGAGGTGAACTTCAGAGTTTGAATGGATTTCATTTGTCATGTGTTTATGATCATTTTATGAATCAGTTCAAATAAAGGAGACTCACTGAAGTCACAGTTTAGTGTTTTAATACTTATACACACTTATTTTGAAGCTGCTATCAACTTGATGAGTCTTCCTGTTGAAGCACGAGGCAGGACGTGTGTCAGAACATCCATGAACTGAGTAGATTAAGAGGAAAAGCTGATGTGTCACAGCTGCTGGTTGTGTTCTTTCAGTGTCTCCATCTTGATGAAATGAGGCGTTTTACTTCCTCCAAGTAGAGTGGACCTGGCTCACAGAGTGCTGCTGCTGTTTCTGTCTCTCTGTGAGCACCATGTTAAACAGCAGGCTCTGAATAGTGACGTCATGATGTCACAGTCACATCAGTCTAATCTCCCAATCTGAGAGAGAGCTGTCATCAACAGCAGGAAGTGCAGGAAGTGACCGCACTCCACTGTCCTGTCTGTCCTCGCCAACTGAAATCCATTTAGCGCAACGTTAGAGTCCAGTGTTAGCACCGTTAGCCAAGTTTCAGTAAACAACAGCATGCTACACTGACGATATTCCCTCTGGTGCCGGGTCAGCACCGTCAGCTCGTCCATCTTATTAGTGTGAGATCAAACATTCCCAGTGATGACCGAGGGGAGTACAGGTTTATAACATCTGATGGAACAACACGCAGCTCCGGCACGGGTTCCCCGTCATCTTCTCCTCCTTATGTCTCGAAGAATGTCGGGTCTCTCGCTGTGCAGCACCGCTGTGTCCCTGAGGGCTAACAGCTGATCCCCCGTGTAAACAATAGGGCCTCCACTGTGTGTCCACGGTTACTTGTGAAGCAAGGAGTGTAAAAAACTGAAAAAATACCAGCGCAAACTCCATAATCTTTCCTTTGAGGACAACAATGTCCACATTTTAGACAGAGAGGAAAGGTGGTTTGAAAGAGGAGTCAAGGAAGCATCTATGTTAAGCTGGAAAAACCTTCCCTTAACAGAGGTGGTGGCCTCAGACATCATCTTTCTACCACATACAATGCAGTGATTCCATCCATTCCAGGAAGTTTGCACATACAATAAGAACAAAGGGCTCTCAACCAGTCCCCCTCCGGCAGTCTCACAGTCGTTAGCCAGTCGTTAGACACACCTAGCCCAGGCAGCCATGGAAACATTTAGTGCTATTGTTTGTGAGTTTTACCCAGACCCACCCACTGAGGTCTGCAACCACATATAAACCATGTTTCCCCACCAAACAGTTAGAACTGATGAAGCTGCTTGGATGAGCAGCGAAACGTCTTCAAGAAAACTCTACAAGTCCAGACGCCTTGCTTCAATCTTCTCTACGTATTAACATATCATATTTTCACAGCAGTTTTAAGGTGTGTACATACTCCTAAAGGTTAAATTAATAATTTTTGTTGGTGCAGTAGTCAGCGCGCATATGAGAGATATTCTCACTAACATACTGCAATGTAGATGTCTTTGTTAAAAAAAGGACCATATTTCACTTGTTTCTGAGCAACCACAGCCGCAGTAGGCAGCGCGTCAGTCTCATAGGTTAAAAAGAGTAGTAGCCAGCACGTATACGAGACATATTGGCACTAACATGGGCACTGTATATGAAAAAAAGGCCTTAAACTTCCTGGTATTGTGTTCACAATGGTGGCATTGATCCCCAGCCTCTGTCACACAGTCTGTTCAGTGTGGGGCCCCTTAAGGTCTGTGTTCCACACATGCACAATGGGTAGGCAACCACCGGATTGTATAGTAAGCACTGACAGACACCTGCTTTTATGGTCATTTCCTCTGTAAATTAGCTTGTTGATGCTACTATGTAATATTATGTACCTGTAAATGGTGAGTGTGTGTACTCTTTATTCAATGCTGTCTCTAAAAGTTGTGCCCCGTGTGAGGGTTGAACTCACGACCTTCAGATTATGAGACTGACGCGCTGCCTACTGCGCCAACGAGGCCCAAAAAAAGGGACATATGGTCTTTTTTTTTTTTTTTAAACAAAGATCTACAGCAGGGGTCTCAAACTCAACTTACCCGGGGGGCGATGGGGGTCGAGGCTGGGTGAGGCTGGGCCGCATCAAGTATTCCACAAAAAAGCATTCAGATATTCCAAAATACAACTGGTCCGATCTTCTCAATCTTCCAGGTCAGAATAGGGATGCAAATTATCGAGGAATTCATTAATCGTAAACTGATATGCAGCGATTTCCCCTCAGTTTCACTAAGATTAAAAGCTAAACATTGTTTACTAAATAAAAACTGCATGTCATATTCCTTAATGAGTGATTTGCTGTACCATTGGGGTCAAACAGGCTGGTTTGTTTGTAGGTGATTTTGTGTTTACAGATGCAGAGCTAGCAAATTTTAAAAAGGCTCTATCGACTTGCTAAAGGTAAGATTTGACCAGTCAAGGATTCTAATGACTACATAACACATCCTTTATTACATAAACGTGTTGTAAACACATGTATTGAACAAATGCACTTCAGATAAAAAATCAAATCAGATAAAAATCATTGTGACATATATGTCACATCGGCCCTTTAGCCAAAAAACCAGTGAAAAAATGATGTGACATTATGATGAAACTCTCGAGGGTTAAAAGTCACTCCTTCGAGCCGGATTTGAACCAGCGACCTAAGGATTTCAGTTTTATTGTCTCACTACAGTCCTCCGCTCTACCAACTGAGCTATCGAAGGGTGGGCTGAGAAGGAAATGCCCGAGCACAGCCGAGCGTTCATAGTTGACTCAAACACGGGTCATCTGTGCTTGATTTGAAAGTCAGGAATGTGGATTGGATTTGTGTGTTCATAAAGACCTGAAAAAAATCAGACAAGATTTTCATTATCCTGGAATGCAGCTTAAGACTTTGTGGCAGTATGACCACTTTACATCTTGACCATACTAGAATAGAATAGAATAGAATAGAATAGAATAGAATAGAATAGAATAGAATATAGACTTTGAGGCAAGGCGTCTGGACTTGTAGAGTTTTCTTGAAGACGTTTCGCTGCTCATCCAAGCAGCTTCATCAGTTCTAACTGTTTGGTGGGAAACATGGTTTATATGTGGTTGCAGACCTCAGTGGGTGGGTCTGGGTCAAACTTAGAAACAATAGCACTAAATGTTTCCATAATTACCTGTGATGATCTGGCAGGTGTGTCTAACGACTGGCTAACGACTATGAAACTGCCGGAGGGGGGCTGGTTGACAGCCCTTTGTTCTTGCTGTGAGTATGTGCAAACTTCCTGGGAATGGATGGAATCACTGCATTGTATGCTTCCTGGGGAAGCCACTCCATGCCTGTATGGACTCCCCAAGATTCACAAGGAAGGAGTCCCCCTCAGACCCATCGTCAGCAGCACAAACTCAGTCACATACAACATGGCTAAGCACTTGGCTGAACTCCTGACACCACTGGTAGGACTTTGTGAACAAGGTGGAGAAGATCCGAATGGACCCAGACGACACTATGGCCTCATTTGATGTCACCTCCCTGTTCACCTGCATCCCTACATCAGAAGCCACAGAGATGGTAAGGACGTGCCTCACACAAGACAGCACACTCAAGGAAAGAACCAACCTCACGCCAGACCACATCTGTGACCTGCTGGACCTCTGCCTGACCACCACTTATTTCCAGTACAATGGGAACTTTTACAGACAGAAGCACGGCTGTGCGATGGGATCATCTGTGTCTCCTATTGTGGCCAACCTCTACATGGAAGAAGTGGAGAGAAGAGCCTTGAGTTCCTTTTCTGGAACCACCCCCACCCACTGGTTTAGATATGTGGATGACACCTGGGTGACCAATGAAGTGTAACGGTTCACAGAACACATCAACGCAGTGGACAACAACATCAAGTTCACTCGGGAGGACATCAGGGAGAACAATCTGGCCTTCTTGGACTGCACAGTACATATTGAGGACAGGAGCCTCAACATGGAAGTGTGCATGAAAACCCACACACACGGACCAGTACCTGTTGTTTGATTCACACCACCCACTGGAACACAAACTGGGAGTCATCAGGACCCTGCAGCACAGAGCACAAACTGTACTAACCAGCTCAGAGGGGAAGAAGAAGGAGCAACACCACATCAGGAAGGCCCTGCAAACCTGTGGCTACCCGAAGTGGGCACTCATCAAAGCCACTAAAACAAGACCCCCCAACAACAAGAAGAAGCACAACAACCGGCGGAGAAAGAACATCTCCATTCCATATGTGTCAGGAGTATCAGAGAAACTCTGCAGGATCTTCAAAGGACACTCCTTTGAGGACAACAATGTCCACATTTTAGACAGGGAGGAAAGGTGGTATGAAAGAGGAGTCAAGGAAGCATCTATGTTAAGCTGGAAAAACCTTCCCTTAACAGAGGTGGTGGCCTCAGACATCATCTTTCTACCACATACAATACAGTGATTCCATCCATTCCCAGGAAGTTTGCACATACTCACAGCAAGAACAAAGGGCTGTCAACCAGCCCCCCTCCGGCAGTCTCACAGTCGTTAGCCAGTCGTTAGACACACCTGGCCCAGGCAGCCATGGAAACATTTAGTGCTATTGTTTGTGAGTTTTACCCAGACCCACCCACTGAGGTCTGCAACCACATATAAACCATGTTTCCCCACCAAACAGTTAGAACTGATGAAGCTGCTTGGATGAGCAGTGAAACGTCTTCAAGAAAACTCTACAAGTCCAGACGCCTTGCTTCAATCTTCTCTACGTATTAACATATCATATTTTCACAGCAGTTTTAAGGTGTGTACATACTCCTAAAGGTTAAATTAATAATTTTTGTTGGTGCAGTAGTCAGCGCGCATATGAGAGATATTCTCACTAACATACTGCAATGTAGATGTCTTTGTTAAAAAAAGGACCATATTTCACTTGTTTCTGAGCAACCACAGCCGCAGTAGGCAGCGCGTCAGTCTCATAGGTTAAAAAGAGTAGTAGCCAGCACGTATACGAGACATATTGGAACTAACATGGGCACTGTATATGAAAAAAAGGCCTTAAACTTCCTGGTATTGTGTTCACAATGGTGGCATTGATCCCCAGCCTCTGCCACACAGTCTGTTCAGTGTGGGGCCCCTTAAGGTCTGTGTTCCACACATGCACAATGGGTAGGCAACCACCGGATTGTATAGTAAGCACTGACAGACACCTGCTTTTATGGTCATTTCCTCTGTAAATTAGCTTGTTGATGCTACTATGTAATATTATGTACCTGTAAATGGTGAGTGTGTGTACTCTTTATTCAATGCTGTCTCTAAAAGTTGTGCCCCGTGTGAGGGTTGAACTCACGACCTTCAGATTATGAGACTGACGCGCTGCCTACTGCGCCAACGAGGCCCAAAAAAAGGGACATATGGTCTTTTTTTTTTTTTTTTAAACAAAGATCTACAGCAGGGGTCTCAAACTCAACTTACCCGGGGGGCGATGGGGGTCGAGGCTGGGTGAGGCTGGGCCGCATCAAGTATTCCACAAAAAAGCATTCAGATATTCCAAAATACAACTGGTCCGATCTTCTCAATCTTCCAGGTCAGAATAGGGATGCAAATTATCGAGGAATTCATTAATCGTAAACTGATATGCAGCGATTTCCCCTCAGTTTCACTAAGATTAAAAGCTAAACATTGTTTACTAAATAAAAACTGCATGTCATATTCCTTAATGAGTGATTTGCTGTACCATTGGGGTCAAACAGGCTGGTTTGTTTGTAGGTGATTTTGTGTTTACAGATGCAGAGCTAGCAAATTTTAAAAAGGCTCTATCGACTTGCTAAAGGTAAGATTTGACCAGTCAAGGATTCTAATGACTACATAACACATCCTTTATTACATAAACGTGTTGTAAACACATGTATTGAACAAATGCACTTCAGATAAAAAATCAAATCAGATAAAAATCATTGTGACATATATGTCACATCGGCCCTTTAGCCAAAAAACCAGTGAAAAAATGATGTGACATTATGATGAAACTCTCGAGGGTTAAAAGTCACTCCTTCGAGCCGGATTTGAACCAGCGACCTAAGGATTTCAGTTTTATTGTCTCACTACAGTCCTCCGCTCTACCAACTGAGCTATCGAAGGGTGGGCTGAGAAAGAAATGCCCGAGCACAGCCGAGCGTTCATAGTTGACTCAAACACAGGTCATCTGTGCTTGATTTGAAAGTCAGGAATGTGGATTGGATTTGTGTGTTCATAAAGACCTGAAAAAAATCAGACAAGATTTTCATTATCCTGGAATGCAGCTTAAGACTTTGTGGCAGTATGACCACTTTACATCTTGACCATACTAGAATAGAATAGAATAGAATAGAATAGAATAGAATAGAATAGAATAGAATAGAATATAGACTTTGAGGCAAGGCGTCTGGACTTGTAGAGTTTTCTTGAAGACGTTTCGCTGCTCATCCAAGCAGCTTCATCAGTTCTAACTGTTTGGTGGGAAACATGGTTTATATGTGGTTGCAGACCTCAGTGGGTGGGTCTGGGTCAAACTTAGAAACAATAGCACTAAATGTTTCCATAATTACCTGTGATGATCTGGCAGGTGTGTCTAACGACTGGCTAACGACTATGAAACTGCCGGAGGGGGGCTGGTTGACAGCCCTTTGTTCTTGCTGTGAGTATGTGCAAACTTCCTGGGAATGGATGGAATCACTGCATTGTATGCTTCCTGGGGAAGCCACTCCATGCCTGTATGGACTCCCCAAGATTCACAAGGAAGGAGTCCCCCTCAGACCCATCGTCAGCAGCACAAACTCAGTCACATACAACATGGCTAAGCACTTGGCTGAACTCCTGACACCACTGGTAGGACTTTGTGAACAAGGTGGAGAAGATCCGAATGGACCCAGACGACACTATGGCCTCATTTGATGTCACCTCCCTGTTCACCTGCATCCCTACATCAGAAGCCACAGAGATGGTAAGGACGTGCCTCACACAAGACAGCACACTCAAGGAAAGAACCAACCTCACGCCAGACCACATCTGTGACCTGCTGGACCTCTGCCTGACCACCACTTATTTCCAGTACAATGGGAACTTTTACAGACAGAAGCACGGCTGTGCGATGGGATCATCTGTGTCTCCTATTGTGGCCAACCTCTACATGGAAGAAGTGGAGAGAAGAGCCTTGAGTTCCTTTTCTGGAACCACCCCCACCCACTGGTTTAGATATGTGGATGACACCTGGGTGACCAATGAAGTGCAACGGTTCACAGAACACATCAACGCAGTGGACAACAACATCAAGTTCACTCGGGAGGACATCAGGGAGAACAATCTGGCCTTCTTGGACTGCACAGTACATATTGAGGACAGGAGCCTCAACATGGAAGTGTGCATGAAAACCCACACACACGGACCAGTACCTGTTGTTTGATTCACACCACCCACTGGAACACAAACTGGGAGTCATCAGGACCCTGCAGCACAGAGCACAAACTGTACTAACCAGCTCAGAGGGGAAGAAGAAGGAGCAACACCACATCAGGAAGGCCCTGCAAACCTGTGGCTACCCGAAGTGGGCACTCATCAAAGCCACTAAAACAAGACCCCCCAACAACAAGAAGAAGCACAACAACCGGCGGAGAAAGAACATCTCCATTCCATATGTGTCAGGAGTATCAGAGAAACTCTGCAGGATCTTCAAAGGACACTCCTTTGAGGACAACAATGTCCACATTTTAGACAGGGAGGAAAGGTGGTATGAAAGAGGAGTCAAGGAAGCATCTATGTTAAGCTGGAAAAACCTTCCCTTAACAGAGGTGGTGGCCTCAGACATCATCTTTCTACCACATACAATACAGTGATTCCATCCATTCCAGGAAGTTTGCACATACTCACAGCAAGAACAAAGGGCTGTCAACCAGCCCCCCTTCGGCAGTCTCACAGTCGTTAGCCAGTCGTTAGACACACCTAGCCCAGGCAGCCATGGAAACATTTAGTGCTATTGTTTGTGAGTTTTACCCAGACCCACCCACTGAGGTCTGCAACCACATATAAACCATGTTTCCCCACCAAACAGTTAGAACTGATGAAGCTGCTTGGATGAGCAGCGAAACGTCTTCAAGAAAACTCTACAAGTCCAGACGCCTTGCTTCAATCTTCTCTACGTATTAACATATCATATTTTCACAGCAGTTTTAAGGTGTGTACATACTCCTAAAGGTTAAATTAATAATTTTTGTTGGTGCAGTAGTCAGCGCGCATATGAGAGATATTCTCACTAACATACTGCAATGTAGATGTCTTTGTTAAAAAAAGGACCATATTTCACTTGTTTCTGAGCAACCACAGCCGCAGTAGGCAGCGCGTCAGTCTCATAGGTTAAAAAGAGTAGTAGCCAGCACGTATACGAGACATATTGGCACTAACATGGGCACCGTATATGAAAAAAAGGCCTTAAACTTCCTGGTATTGTGTTCACAATGGTGGCATTGATCCCCAGCCTCTGTCACACAGTCTGTTCAGTGTGGGGCCCCTTAAGGTCTGTGTTCCACACATGCACAATGGGTAGGCAACCACCGGATTGTATAGTAAGCACTGACAGACACCTGGTTTTATGGTCATTTCCTCTGTAAATTAGCTTGTTGATGCTACTATGTAATATTATGTACCTGTAAATGGTGAGTGTGTGTACTCTTTATTCAATGCTGTCTCTAAAAGTTGTGCCCCGTGTGAGGGTTGAACTCACGACCTTCAGATTATGAGACTGACGCGCTGCCTACTGCGCCAACGAGGCCCAAAAAAAGGGACATATGGTCTTTTTTTTTTTTTTTAAACAAAGATCTACAGCAGGGGTCTCAAACTCAACTTACCCGGGGGGCGATGGGGGTCAAGGCTGGGTGAGGCTGGGCCGCATCAAGTATTCCACAAAAAAGCATTCAGATATTCCAAAATACAACTGGTCCGATCTTCTCAATCTTCCAGGTCAGAATAGGGATGCAAATTATCGAGGAATTCATTAATCGTAAACTGATATGCAGCGATTTCCCCTCAGTTTCACTAAGATTAAAAGCTAAACATTGTTTACTAAATAAAAACTGCATGTCATATTCCTTAATGAGTGATTTGCTGTACCATTGGGGTCAAACAGGCTGGTTTGTTTGTAGGTGATTTTGTGTTTACAGATGCAGAGCTAGCAAATTTTAAAAAGGCTCTATCGACTTGCTAAAGGTAAGATTTGACCAGTCAAGGATTCTAATGACTACATAACACATCCTTTATTACATAAACGTGTTGTAAACACATGTATTGAACAAATGCACTTCAGATAAAAAATCAAATCAGATAAAAATCATTGTGACATATATGTCACATCGGCCCTTTAGCCAAAAAACCAGTGAAAAAATGATGTGACATTATGATGAAACTCTCGAGGGTTAAAAGTCACTCCTTCGAGCCGGATTTGAACCAGCGATCTAAGGATTTCAGTTTTATTGTCTCACTCCGGCCCTCCGCTCTACCAACTGAGCTATCGAAGGGTGGGCTGAGAATGAAATGCCCGAGCACAGCCGAGCGTTCATAGTTGACTCAAACACGGGTCATCTGTGCTTGATTTGAAAGTCAGGAATGTGGATTGGATTTGTGTGTTCATAAAGACCTGAAAAAAATCAGACAAGATTTTCATTATCCTGGAATGCAGCTTAAGACTTTGTGGCAGTATGACCACTTTACATCTTGACCATACTAGAATAGAATAGAATAGAATAGAATAGAATAGAATAGAATAGAATAGAATATAGACTTTGAGGCAAGGCGTCTGGACTTGTAGAGTTTTCTTGAAGACGTTTCGCTGCTCATCCAAGCAGCTTCATCAGTTCTAACTGTTTGGTGGGAAACATGGTTTATATGTGGTTGCAGACCTCAGTGGGTGGGTCTGGGTCAAACTTAGAAACAATAGCACTAAATGTTTCCATAATTACCTGTGATGATCTGGCAGGTGTGTCTAACGACTGGCTAACGACTATGAAACTGCCGGAGGGGGGCTGGTTGACAGCCCTTTGTTCTTGCTGTGAGTATGTGCAAACTTCCTGGGAATGGATGGAATCACTGCATTGTATGCTTCCTGGGGAAGCCACTCCATGCCTGTATGGACTCCCCAAGACTCACAAGGAAGGAGTCCCCCTCAGACCCATCGTCAGCAGCACAAACTCAGTCACATACAACATGGCTAAGCACTTGGCTGAACTCCTGACACCACTGGTAGGACTTTGTGAACAAGGTGGAGAAGATCCAAATGGACCCAGACGACACTATGGCCTCATTTGATGTCACCTCCCTGTTCACCTGCATCCCTACATCAGAAGCCACAGAGATGGTAAGGACGTGCCTCACACAAGACAGCACACTCAAGGAAAGAACCAACCTCACGCCAGACCACATCTGTGACCTGCTGGACCTCTGCCTGACCACCACTTATTTCCAGTACAATGGGAACTTTTACAGACAGAAGCACGGCTGTGCGATGGGATCATCTGTGTCTCCTATTGTGGCCAACCTCTACATGGAAGAAGTGGAGAGAAGAGCCTTGAGTTCCTTTTCTGGAACCACCCCCACCCACTGGTTTAGATATGTGGATGACACCTGGGTGACCAATGAAGTGCAACGGTTCACAGAACACATCAACGCAGTGGACAACAACATCAAGTTCACTCGGGAGGACATCAGGGAGAACAATCTGGCCTTCTTGGACTGCACAGTACATATTGAGGACAGGAGCCTCAACATGGAAGTGTGCAGGAAACCCACACACACGGACCAGTACCTGTTGTTTGATTCACACCACCCACTGGAACACAAACTGGGAGTCATCAGGACCCTGCAGCACAGAGCACAAACTGTACTAACCAGCTCAGTGGGGAAGAAGAAGGAGCAACACCACATCAGGAAGGCCCTGCAAACCTGTGGCTACCCGAAGTGGGCACTCATCAAAGCCACTAAAACAAGACCCCCCAACAACAAGAAGAAGCACAACAACCGGCGGAGAAAGAACATCTCCATTCCATATGTGTCAGGAGTATCAGAGAAACTCTGCAGGATCTTCAAAGGACACTCCTTTGAGGACAACAATGTCCACATTTTAGACAGGGAGGAAAGGTGGTATGAAAGAGGAGTCAAGGAAGCATCTATGTTAAGCTGGAAAAACCTTCCCTTAACAGAGGTGGTGGCCTCAGACATCATCTTTCTACCACATACAATACAGTGATTCCATCCATTCCAGGAAGTTTGCACATACTCACAGCAAGAACAAAGGGCTGTCAACCAGCCCCCCTCCGGCAGTCTCACAGTCGTTAGCCAGTCGTTAGACACACCTGGCCCAGGCAGCCATGGAAACATTTAGTGCTATTGTTTGTGAGTTTTACCCAGACCCACCCACTGAGGTCTGCAACCACATATAAACCATGTTTCCCCACCAAACAGTTAGAACTGATGAAGCTGCTTGGATGAGCAGCGAAACGTCTTCAAGAAAACTCTACAAGTCCAGATGCCTTGCTTCAATCTTCTCTACGTATTAACATATCATATTTTCACAGCAGTTTTAAGGTGTGTACATACTCCTAAAGGTTAAATTAATAATTTTTGTTGGTGCAGTAGTCAGCGCGCATATGAGAGATATTCTCACTAACATACTGCAATGTAGATGTCTTTGTTAAAAAAAGGACCATATTTCACTTGTTTCTGAGCAACCACAGCCGCAGTAGGCAGCGCGTCAGTCTCATAGGTTAAAAAGAGTAGTAGCCAGCACGTATACGAGACATATTGGAACTAACATGGGCACTGTATATGAAAAAAAGGCCTTAAACTTCCTGGTATTGTGTTCACAATGGTGGCATTGATCCCCAGCCTCTGCCACACAGTCTGTTCAGTGTGGGGCCCCTTAAGGTCTGTGTTCCACACATGCACAATGGGTAGGCAACCACCGGATTGTATAGTAAGCACTGACAGACACCTGCTTTTATGGTCATTTCCTCTGTAAATTAGCTTGTTGATGCTACTATGTAATATTATGTACCTGTAAATGGTGAGTGTGTGTACTCTTTATTCAATGCTGTCTCTAAAAGTTGTGCCCCGTGTGAGGGTTGAACTCACGACCTTCAGATTATGAGACTGACGCGCTGCCTACTGCGCCAACGAGGCCCAAAAAAAGGGACATATGGTCTTTTTTTTTTTTTTTAAACAAAGATCTACAGCAGGGGTCTCAAACTCAACTTACCCGGGGGGCGATGGGGGTCGAGGCTGGGTGAGGCTGGGCCGCATCAAGTATTCCACAAAAAAGCATTCAGATATTCCAAAATACAACTGGTCCGATCTTCTCAATCTTCCAGGTCAGAATAGGGATGCAAATTATCGAGGAATTCATTAATCGTAAACTGATATGCAGCGATTTCCCCTCAGTTTCACTAAGATTAAAAGCTAAACATTGTTTACTAAATAAAAACTGCATGTCATATTCCTTAATGAGTGATTTGCTGTACCATTGGGGTCAAACAGGCTGGTTTGTTTGTAGGTGATTTTGTGTTTACAGATGCAGAGCTAGCAAATTTTAAAAAGGCTCTATCGACTTGCTAAAGGTAAGATTTGACCAGTCAAGGATTCTAATGACTACATAACACATCCTTTATTACATAAACGTGTTGTAAACACATGTATTGAACAAATGCACTTCAGATAAAAAATCAAATCAGATAAAAATCATTGTGACATATATGTCACATCGGCCCTTTAGCCAAAAAACCAGTGAAAAAATGATGTGACATTATGATGAAACTCTCGAGGGTTAAAAGTCACTCCTTCGAGCCGGATTTGAACCAGCGACCTAAGGATTTCAGTTTTATTGTCTCACTACAGTCCTCCGCTCTACCAACTGAGCTATCGAAGGGTGGGCTGAGAAAGAAATGCCCGAGCACAGCCGAGCGTTCATAGTTGACTCAAACACAGGTCATCTGTGCTTGATTTGAAAGTCAGGAATGTGGATTGGATTTGTGTGTTCATAAAGACCTGAAAAAAATCAGACAAGATTTTCATTATCCTGGAATGCAGCTTAAGACTTTGTGGCAGTATGACCACTTTACATCTTGACCATACTAGAATAGAATAGAATAGAATAGAATAGAATAGAATATAGACTTTGAGGCAAGGCGTCTGGACTTGTAGAGTTTTCTTGAAGACGTTTCGCTGCTCATCCAAGCAGCTTCATCAGTTCTAACTGTTTGGTGGGAAACATGGTTTATATGTGGTTGCAGACCTCA
Source organism: Parambassis ranga (assembly GCF_900634625.1). Taxonomy (NCBI): domain Eukaryota; kingdom Metazoa; phylum Chordata; class Actinopteri; family Ambassidae; genus Parambassis; species Parambassis ranga. The sequence goes on along the minus strand of NW_021144804.1, from coordinate 833,009 downwards.
GTGGGTGGGTCTGGGTCAAACTTAGAAACAATAGCACTAAATGTTTCCATAATTACCTGTGATGATCTGGCAGGTGTGTCTAACGACTGGCTAACGACTATGAAACTGCCGGAGGGGGGCTGGTTGACAGCCCTTTGTTCTTGCTGTGAGTATGTGCAAACTTCCTGGGAATGGATGGAATCACTGCATTGTATGCTTCCTGGGGAAGCCAATCCATGCCTGTATGGACTCCCCAAGACTCACAAGGAAGGAGTCCCCCTCAGACCCATCGTCAGCAGCACAAACTCAGTCACATACAACATGGCTAAGCACTTGGCTGAACTCCTGACACCACTGGTAGGACTTTGTGAACAAGGTGGAGAAGATCCAAATGGACCCAGACGACACTATGGCCTCATTTGATGTCACCTCCCTGTTCACCTGCATCCCTACATCAGAAGCCACAGAGATGGTAAGGACGTGCCTCACACAAGACAGCACACTCAAGGAAAGAACCAACCTCACGCCAGACCACATCTGTGACCTGCTGGACCTCTGCCTGACCACCACTTATTTCCAGTACAATGGGAACTTTTACAGACAGAAGCACGGCTGTGCGATGGGATCATCTGTGTCTCCTATTGTGGCCAACCTCTACATGGAAGAAGTGGAGAGAAGAGCCTTGAGTTCCTTTTCTGGAACCACCCCCACCCACTGGTTTAGATATGTGGATGACACCTGGGTGACCAATGAAGTGCAACGGTTCACAGAACACATCAACGCAGTGGACAACAACATCAAGTTCACTCGGGAGGACATCAGGGAGAACAATCTGGCCTTCTTGGACTGCACAGTACATATTGAGGACAGGAGCCTCAACATGGAAGTGTGCAGGAAACCCACACACACGGACCAGTACCTGTTGTTTCATTCACACCACCCACTGGAACACAAACTGGGAGTCATCAGGACCCTGCAGCACAGAGCACAAACTGTACTAACCAGCTCAGAGGGGAAGAAGAAGGAGCAACACCACATCAGGAAGGCCCTGCAAACCTGTGGCTACCCGAAGTGGGCACTCATCAAAGCCACTAAAACAAGACCCCCCAACAACAAGAAGAAGCACAACAACCGGCGGAGAAAGAACATCTCCATTCCATATGTGTCAGGAGTATCAGAGAAACTCTGCAGGATCTTCAAAGGACACTCCTTTGAGGACAACAATGTCCACATTTTAGACAGGGAGGAAAGGTGGTATGAAAGAGGAGTCAAGGAAGCATCTATGTTAAGCTGGAAAAACCTTCCCTTAACAGAGGTGGTGGCCTCAGACATCATCTTTCTACCACATACAATACAGTGATTCCATCCATTCCAGGAAGTTTGCACATACTCACAGCAAGAACAAAGGGCTGTCAACCAGCCCCCCTCCGGCAGTCTCACAGTCGTTAGCCAGTCGTTAGACACACCTGGCCCAGGCAGCCATGGAAACATTTAGTGCTATTGTTTGTGAGTTTTACCCAGACCCACCCACTGAGGTCTGCAACCACATATAAACCATGTTTCCCCACCAAACAGTTAGAACTGATGAAGCTGCTTGGATGAGCAGCGAAACGTCTTCAAGAAAACTCTACAAGTCCAGACGCCTTGCTTCAATCTTCTCTACGTATTAACATATCATATTTTCACAGCAGTTTTAAGGTGTGTACATACTCCTAAAGGTTAAATTAATAATTTTTGTTGGTGCAGTAGTCAGCGCGCATATGAGAGATATTCTCACTAACATACTGCAATGTAGATGTCTTTGTTAAAAAAAGGACCATATTTCACTTGTTTCTGAGCAACCACAGCCGCAGTAGGCAGCGCGTCAGTCTCATAGGTTAAAAAGAGTAGTAGCCAGCACGTATACGAGACATATTGGAACTAACATGGGCACTGTATATGAAAAAAAGGCCTTAAACTTCCTGGTATTGTGTTCACAATGGTGGCATTGATCCCCAGCCTCTGCCACACAGTCTGTTCAGTGTGGGGCCCCTTAAGGTCTGTGTTCCACACATGCACAATGGGTAGGCAACCACCGGATTGTATAGTAAGCACTGACAGACACCTGCTTTTATGGTCATTTCCTCTGTAAATTAGCTTGTTGATGCTACTATGTAATATTATGTACCTGTAAATGGTGAGTGTGTGTACTCTTTATTCAATGCTGTCTCTAAAAGTTGTGCCCCGTGTGAGGGTTGAACTCACGACCTTCAGATTATGAGACTGATGCGCTGCCTACTGCGCCAACGAGGCCCAAAAAAAGGGACATATGGTCTTTTTTTTTTTTTTTAAACAAAGATCTACAGCAGGGGTCTCAAACTCAACTTACCCGGGGGGCGATGGGGGTCGAGGCTGGGTGAGGCTGGGCCGCATCAAGTATTCCACAAAAAAGCATTCAGATATTCCAAAATACAACTGGTCCGATCTTCTCAATCTTCCAGGTCAGAATAGGGATGCAAATTATCGAGGAATTCATTAATCGTAAACTGATATGCAGCGATTTCCCCTCAGTTTCACTAAGATTAAAAGCTAAACATTGTTTACTAAATAAAAACTGCATGTCATATTCCTTAATGAGTGATTTGCTGTACCATTGGGGTCAAACAGGCTGGTTTGTTTGTAGGTGATTTTGTGTTTACAGATGCAGAGCTAGCAAATTTTAAAAAGGCTCTATCGACTTGCTAAAGGTAAGATTTGACCAGTCAAGGATTCTAATGACTACATAACACATCCTTTATTACATAAACGTGTTGTAAACACATGTATTGAACAAATGCACTTCAGATAAAAAATCAAATCAGATAAAAATCATTGTGACATATATGTCACATCGGCCCTTTAGCCAAAAAAACAGTGAAAAAATGATGTGACATTATGATGAAACTCTCGAGGGTTAAAAGTCACTCCTTCGAGCCGGATTTGAAACAGCGACCTAAGGATTTCAGTTTTATTGTCTCACTACGGCCCTACGCTCTACCAACTGAGCTATCGAGGGTGGGCTGAAAAAGAAATGCCCGAGCAAAGCCGAGCGTTCATAGTTGACTCAAACACAGGTCATCTGTGCTTGATTTGAAAGTCAGGAATGTGGATTGGATTTGTGTGTTCATAAAGACCTGAAAAAAATCAGACAAGATTTTCATTATCCTGGAATGCAGCTTAAGACTTTGTGGCAGTATGACCACTTTACATCTTGACCATACTAGAATAGAATAGAATAGAATAGAATAGAATAGAATAGAATATAGACTTTGAGGCAAGGCGTCTGGACTTGTAGAGTTTTCTTGAAGACGTTTCGCTGCTCATCCAAGCAGCTTCATCAGTTCTAACTGTTTGGTGGGAAACATGGTTTATATGTGGTTGCAGACCTCAGTGGGTGGGTCTGGGTCAAACTTAGAAACAATAGCACTAAATGTTTCCATAATTACCTGTGATGATCTGGCAGGTGTGTCTAACGACTGGCTAACGACTATGAAACTGCCGGAGGGGGGCTGGTTGACAGCCCTTTGTTCTTGCTGTGAGTATGTGCAAACTTCCTGGGAATGGATGGAATCACTGCATTGTATGCTTCCTGGGGAAGCCAATCCATGCCTGTATGGACTCCCCAAGACTCACAAGGAAGGAGTCCCCCTCAGACCCATCGTCAGCAGCACAAACTCAGTCACATACAACATGGCTAAGCACTTGGCTGAACTCCTGACACCACTGGTAGGACTTTGTGAACAAGGTGGAGAAGATCCAAATGGACCCAGACGACACTATGGCCTCATTTGATGTCACCTCCCTGTTCACCTGCATCCCTACATCAGAAGCCACAGAGATGGTAAGGACGTGCCTCACACAAGACAGCACACTCAAGGAAAGAACCAACCTCACGCCAGACCACATCTGTGACCTGCTGGACCTCTGCCTGACCACCACTTATTTCCAGTACAATGGGAACTTTTACAGACAGAAGCACGGCTGTGCGATGGGATCATCTGTGTCTCCTATTGTGGCCAACCTCTACATGGAAGAAGTGGAGAGAAGAGCCTTGAGTTCCTTTTCTGGAACCACCCCCACCCACTGGTTTAGATATGTGGATGACACCTGGGTGACCAATGAAGTGCAACGGTTCACAGAACACATCAACGCAGTGGACAACAACATCAAGTTCACTCGGGAGGACATCAGGGAGAACAATCTGGCCTTCTTGGACTGCACAGTACATATTGAGGACAGGAGCCTCAACATGGAAGTGTGCAGGAAACCCACACACACGGACCAGTACCTGTTGTTTGATTCACACCACCCACTGGAACACAAACTGGGAGTCATCAGGACCCTGCAGCACAGAGCACAAACTGTACTAACCAGCTCAGTGGGGAAGAAGAAGGAGCAACACCACATCAGGAAGGCCCTGCAAACCTGTGGCTACCCGAAGTGGGCACTCATCAAAGCCACTAAAACAAGACCCCCCAACAACAAGAAGAAGCACAACAACCGGCGGAGAAAGAACATCTCCATTCCATATGTGTCAGGAGTATCAGAGAAACTCTGCAGGATCTTCAAAGGACACTCCTTTGAGGACAACAATGTCCACATTTTAGACAGGGAGGAAAGGTGGTATGAAAGAGGAGTCAAGGAAGCATCTATGTTAAGCTGGAAAAACCTTCCCTTAACAGAGGTGGTGGCCTCAGACATCATCTTTCTACCACATACAATACAGTGATTCCATCCATTCCAGGAAGTTTGCACATACTCACAGCAAGAACAAAGGGCTGTCAACCAGCCCCCCTCCGGCAGTCTCACAGTCGTTAGCCAGTCGTTAGACACACCTGGCCCAGGCAGCCATGGAAACATTTAGTGCTATTGTTTGTGAGTTTTACCCAGACCCACCCACTGAGGTCTGCAACCACATATAAACCATGTTTCCCCACCAAACAGTTAGAACTGATGAAGCTGCTTGGATGAGCAGCGAAACGTCTTCAAGAAAACTCTACAAGTCCAGATGCCTTGCTTCAATCTTCTCTACGTATTAACATATCATATTTTCACAGCAGTTTTAAGGTGTGTACATACTCCTAAAGGTTAAATTAATAATTTTTGTTGGTGCAGTAGTCAGCGCGCATATGAGAGATATTCTCACTAACATACTGCAATGTAGATGTCTTTGTTAAAAAAAGGACCATATTTCACTTGTTTCTGAGCAACCACAGCCGCAGTAGGCAGCGCGTCAGTCTCATAGGTTAAAAAGAGTAGTAGCCAGCACGTATACGAGACATATTGGAACTAACATGGGCACTGTATATGAAAAAAAGGCCTTAAACTTCCTGGTATTGTGTTCACAATGGTGGCATTGATCCCCAGCCTCTGCCACACAGTCTGTTCAGTGTGGGGCCCCTTAAGGTCTGTGTTCCACACATGCACAATGGGTAGGCAACCACCGGATTGTATAGTAAGCACTGACAGACACCTGCTTTTATGGTCATTTCCTCTGTAAATTAGCTTGTTGATGCTACTATGTAATATTATGTACCTGTAAATGGTGAGTGTGTGTACTCTTTATTCAATGCTGTCTCTAAAAGTTGTGCCCCGTGTGAGGGTTGAACTCACGACCTTCAGATTATGAGACTGACGCGCTGCCTACTGCGCCAACGAGGCCCAAAAAAAGGGACATATGGTCTTTTTTTTTTTTTTTTAAACAAAGATCTACAGCAGGGGTCTCAAACTCAACTTACCCGGGGGGCGATGGGGGTCGAGGCTGGGTGAGGCTGGGCCGCATCAAGTATTCCACAAAAAAGCATTCAGATATTCCAAAATACAACTGGTCCGATCTTCTCAATCTTCCCGGTCAGAATAGGGATGCAAATTATCGAGGAATTCATTAATCGTAAACTGATATGCAGCGATTTCCCCTCAGTTTCACTAAGATTAAAAGCTAAACATTGTTTACTAAATAAAAACTGCATGTCATATTCCTTAATGAGTGATTTGCTGTACCATTGGGGTCAAACAGGCTGGTTTGTTTGTAGGTGATTTTGTGTTTACAGATGCAGAGCTAGCAAATTTTAAAAAGGCTCTATCGACTTGCTAAAGGTAAGATTTGACCAGTCAAGGATTCTAATGACTACATAACACATCCTTTATTACATAAACGTGTTGTAAACACATGTATTGAACAAATGCACTTCAGATAAAAAATCAAATCAGATAAAAATCATTGTGACATATATGTCACATCGGCCCTTTAGCCAAAAAACCAGTGAAAAAATGATGTGACATTATGATGAAACTCTCGAGGGTTAAAAGTCACTCCTTCGAGCCGGATTTGAACCAGCGACCTAAGGATTTCAGTTTTATTGTCTCACTACAGTCCTCCGCTCTACCAACTGAGCTATCGAAGGGCGGGCTGAGAAAGAAATGCCCGAGCACAGCCGAGCGTTCATAGTTGACTCAAACACAGGTCATCTGTGCTTGATTTGAAAGTCAGGAATGTGGATTGGATTTGTGTGTTCATAAAGACCTGAAAAAAATCAGACAAGATTTTCATTATCCTGGAATGCAGCTTAAGACTTTGTGGCAGTATGACCACTTTACATCTTGACCATACTAGAATAGAATAGAATAGAATAGAATATATACTTTGATACTCTCACAACGCTCCTCAAGGTAAAACGTCTCTAAGATGTCAAACTTGTGCAAAATATTGTCCATAACCAGATCAAAAGTGTTTTTTTTCTTTGTCAGAACCTGAATGTTTATTATTATTTCTGTTTATTAGAACTTTAATGTTGGTTTAGGTCCTTTGGTTGTTCCAGGGTTTAGATCTTTCCATCAACACATTAGTCAGGGCTCTTGAGAGCAGGTATGGACTGGCCATCTGGCATACCGGGCAATGCCCAGTGGACCACATTTTTGGGTTGGGGATGGCATAATGTAATCAAAAGTTAGGGCTGAAACAAACCGGTATTTTGGTACTCAGATACTCGCCGATTATTTTTGCGATTATTCAAGTACTCGGATCACGCGTAAATGTCATCGTTTTCCCAATAGAAACAGCTGCAGCGTCAATGCTTCAGTCTAGGGCTGGGCGATAAAAATGATAACGATAATTATCGCGATATAACTTTTTTCAATAACAATATGACAAAAGTTCGATAATGCTCAATAAATGTGTACACGTTGTGTGACGCTGCACATGCGCATTGCATGCTGGGCTCTCGAGTGCTACATGTGGAGCTGCACCGTCACTGTGAGGAGCTGTGACTTGGAGGAGTGGTGAGAGAAAAATTAACAGCACAGACAACGTGGAAGACACAAAACGTCTGTAGTGTGGAGATATTTTGGCTGTTTTGTTTTTGTTTGTTTAAATTATACCTAAAGCACTTAGACCTTGCACATGCAGCCACGCTACTTTTTTATGTTTTATAACATTATGTGTTTTATTATTATGTGTTTTATAATATTCGAAGTCGACAAAAGCATGTTTTACAAAGTCGCTTACGGTTCAACTTTTGTTTTCTCCGAAAAGAGGACACTTTAGGCTTTCTATTAGTATACTCCGCCATGTCTCTGTCTTGTTTACAGGCTGTGTCTATGGGAAAGTCAGTGTCCAATCGGACGATGGAACAAGATCACAAGGTGCTCAAACTCCAATTGTAGAGCTTTCCGCTCTCACATGGTATATCAAAGATGGTTGATTCGACAGGAGACGTATCACCCCTGACTAGCTGGGTCGTCTACACGGTTGAAAAGCAGCTCTGAATGCAATAATAGATGCGTACCCGACCGTTATCTCAGCTGGAATGTCATCAAAGTCAATAGAGCGAATCGCACATTTTTTGCTTATAGTGTAATAAATTTGTATGGGTTATGGTTCTACTTTTTAGTACAAAGATATAGCATGTAATATTGATTTTATGGAGATTTTATTAAGAGATATACACCTTAGTTTTTTGAAGAATTGGTCATGTCATGTTTTGACAAATAAAGAGAAGCTTAACACCACAATTAACCATCTGGTTTCTACAAACTGTTCTCCTCTAAATGTGAAATAAATATAGATTTTACTTATCGTGTTAATTATCAATATCGACTGATATGGAAATAAATTATCATGATACATTTTTGCCATATCGCTCAGCCCTACTTCACACCGCAACCTCCTCCATACCCGGCGCCAAAACCGTGTGTCTATGTGTCCGACCTGCAAACTGCTCACTCGCGTTTCGAACCCAGGACCTCTTGAACCCAAAACACTGATCATCCCACTGCACCACAAGAGAATCATTCTCAATGATGTCACTAACGAGTCGTCGAATGCTAAATTAGTTATCAATGCATTTTGCATTGGAATATTACTCGAGTAATCGTTGCAGCCCTAAAAAAAGTACATCATAGATATTTTCTATCAACCACAATGGTATTTGAGATGTTAGTATTAGTATTAGTATTAAATAACAATGTTGGTGATATAGCAGTATACAAAAGGGGTACTGGGAAACTCACTCTAAGCTTGAACTTGAAAACTTGAGAGCTCTGCTTTGTGTCCATTTGTTCCTCCAGTTCTCCCTCAACAACATGACTGTAAGGAGAAAGAGATCCTGTCTGACCAGCAGCTCTGTAACCAGGAAAAAAAATCCAGTCTGGACCATTTTGCACCGTTTGTCATCCAATACAAAGAAGAGCTCAACCATCAGGACCCACTGCTGACACCTGAGATAAAGTTACACAGAACAGGTAAGTGAAACTGCAAACAAGCAGTGAATCCAGTGACTCATGCAGGATCCTATTCAGTTCTGTGCAACGTTTATATTAAGCTTAATGATCAAAACTGTTAAACATGTTTTCTTGTTCTAACCCTTTAGATCTCACTCAACAACACAATTTTAAGGAGAAAGAGCGGATTCTAGCTGACCAGCAGCTCTGTAACCAGAACAGGAACAGCAGCCTGGATTGGGAGGAACCAGAACTCCCACAGGTTAGAAAGGAACCGCATGTTCTCTCCAGCAGTCATGAGGAAGAGCAGCATGAACCGAGAGAGGAGACTGAGCCCTCTATATTGACTGTTGCTAATGAAAGGAACTATATTGAACTAGAACTAAGCTGTGACAGGATTGTCTCTCACAACTCTCCTCCAGGAAAAAAATCTGTAAAATGTAAACCTGGTAGAAAAGGTGAGAAGCCATTTTCTTGCAGCACATGTGGCAAATGCTTTTGTCGAAATCATGACTTAGCTATTCACATGAGAACCCACACAGGTGAGAAACCACATTGTTGCAAAACATGTGGGAAATGTTTTACTCAAAATGGTAGTTTAACTGCCCACATGAGAACCCACACAAGTGAGAAACCACATTCTTGCAAAACATGTGGGAAATGTTTTACTCAAAATGGTAGTTTAACTGTCCACATGAGAACCCACACAGGTGAGAAACCACATTCTTGCAAAACATGTGGGAAATGCTTTACTCAAAATGGTAGTTTAACTGCCCACATGAGAACCCACATAGGTGAGAAACCATTTTCTTGCAAAACATGTGACAAATGTTTCAGTCAAAAAAGTAACTTAACTTTCCATATGAGAACTCACAGATGAGAAGCCATTTTCTTGCAAATTATGGTGGAAATGTTTTAGACAAAATAGTGTTTTAACTGTCCACAAGAGAACCCACACAAATAAGTTAAGTGTTTGCCAAACAGGTGTGACCAACTGAACTATTTGTTTAATGTTCTTTGGTAGGTTTTATTTCTGTGTACTATTGAATGTAAACTGACAGCTGAGATCTGTCATGTTGATTTGTGTGTATGTCGAAAAAACATTTTTTTATGCAACCAGTTCAATGAATTGGTTTCCTGAATGAATTGTTAAATAATTTATATAAAACTATGTTTTTTTTTATTTTAGATACTTTAGTAATCCCAGAGGGAAATTCTTTAAGGCTGCTGTCAAGCAGTGTCATACAATGACTAGCAAGGTGCGCCACAGGCTAGGGTGAAGTGTTTTGCCCAAAGACACACAACATTGACTTTAGGGAGGAGTTGGGATTGAACCACCAACCTTCCGGTTATTGGACAACCCTGCTATACCACTGTGGCGCTGCTGCCCCGAAAACACAAAGGCACTGCTGGGATTTGAACCCAGGGTCTCTGTGATGGAGGTAAAGCATGCTGGGACATGTTCAATCAATTGTACTGCATTTCTGCAGTATCATTTCCTTAACATAGCATGTAACACTTGATAGCCCTGATTGTCTGTAGACAGTTGTCAATTAATAAATTCAAATTAATTCTATAATACCTGACTTATTTTTCTACGAAGGTTTGAATTTTGAGACTGTTTAAACAAGAGAGAAAAGTGTGACAATGTGCTGCTATGTGGTGGCAGGGCAGCAAGTAGGTGGGCCCTGGTAAGAAAAAGAGGGGCTGCCCAGCTGTAGCAGTGGTGTAAAACAGCTGACCCTGGCGAGACAGGGGGCTAACCCGGCACAAGTAGGCACACACACGGCCAGGTGCCATGGATGGACAGTGGCAGAAGATTAAAAGATGAGTAGCAGTCAAGGAGGGGCTTGATGGCTTTAGAAGGAAGGGATTATGCCTTGTTTTTGCAACCGGTTGCTGACTCAGGTCTTCTCGTATCATTTTTGATCTGCAATAAAGACTCTGACTCTGAGTTTGCCTGTCTACAGTTGTCTTTGTGACTGTTGGTTTTGTAGATGTGAGCTTTATTGACCTCAGTTCTCATATTTCAAAAGAATGTACAGAACAACAACAATTTGTTATATCTTTCATCATTATTTCAGGTGAGGGAAATGAGGAAATAGTTCTTAGAAACGACACAATTTATTAGCCTCTGTCTAGCAACTTGGCAGAGCTCAACTCATCCTCATACAGGGGCATACTCAACATTACATGCTTACGTACAACGTAACTATGGTTACCCGTAGGGACCAAAATACATAACAATTTGGACTACTGGTAAATGATGGCTTTAGAGGACCTGCACAGCTCAGCTGAAATCATTCAGACCTCAGTGCTACATATGATGGTATCATTTGATGGACTGTGTAGTCCTGTTTGGATGTCAGATTTTATAAGGTCCATAGCTTCTGTTTTACAATGTGTTATTTTTGGCCCACAAGCTAAACAGAACCAGAAGTGCAAAAATTGACTGATGAAAATGATATTGAGCATTTCCTTACCTCTTTTCACATCTGACAACATAATTTCACAGACACTTTGTGATGAAATGACGTCAGCACAGTGTGTGTAGTGTGTACTTGTAACATCAGCTAGACCCATGTAGAAGGCAGATGTGGACTTTTGTTCAATAAGTGTCTTTGACTGCTGAGATTTTCAAACAGGTCTCTGAATAATAGGAGGAGGATCCTGCTGTGAGCTCCACTGGAGACACTGCTGCTGCTTCTTACTTCTTGGACCACCCGTTATTAATACATTGTGTTGAACAGGTGTACATAATAAAGTGTCTGCTGGGTGTAATGTTGTTATTACTCCCATCAGTGTTTTACAAAATCTTCTCATATGTCCTGTTTATTTCTGTTACCAAAAAAGTCCAAACAAAACAACAGTGTGTTTGGGAGGTCTCACAGCTTGTTCTCCTCCTCTGAGCACAACTTTTTTTCTGGGGTCATATTTAAATACTGTTGTGTGATTGGTCAGAATTTTGGAGTGGGTGTAGTGATTGGGGAAAAGTGGAAAAGCCTCTCCACTAACTGAGAATCCACACAGGTCAAACAGTACTGTCTGCCAGACCTGTGGTTCAGTCTATTATCATGCTAGGCGCACGTACACGCCCACCTCTCTGAACATTATCAGCTTGTTACACATTAAGGAAACTGGTGTTTGGGCAAAAAAGCAAAACCATGGAATCATGAATAGTATCAACAAATCTTCCTCCTCCTCCTGAAATGACTGCAAACCTGATGCTCAGCTTCTTTGTCTCCAGGAGTCCTAATTCAAAGGGACTGTTTTCATTTGTTGATGTTTACATGTAGAATGTGTGATTTATGATGCTGCTGCTCAGATGTTTTCATGATGTTTTACCACGATTAAAGAACACGGTGATGTAGTGACTTGTTATATTTAATGTAAGTACTAAATGGTATTAAATACTAAAGTGTGGAATGAGAAGAGACTCATGTGTCTGCATGTCAGTAACACAAAAGAACAGCTTAGCAGAACGGTTGTCATGTGATTGAGGTTTGACTGAGAGCTTGTTCATATGAATCAATGAATTGCTAAGAATGTGAATCAAATAAGAATGAATTTTGGAAAACAGTATTTTCTTTAAATACACAGCAAAAATAAACAAATAGCATGCAGACATGAAAGAAATGACACACTGCTGTAACAATGGCTGCTTCCTCTCACACAGCCACCCTGTGCTTCTGTGTTGGTCGTCAGCCATTACGGGGACATTTGATTTCTTCCCCAGGATCCTCCACTAACAGCTGCTCAGCATCAATCCGAGTAAGAAAAAACACAGTGTTTAGTTGTATGTGTGACACATCACGTGTGAAATGATTTGTCCTGTCAATAGTTATCTTCTTCTCTGACAGCCGTCGTTGGAGGGCCTCGTTCAGTTCTCTCAGTTATTCTTCGTTCTCGTGTAACTGCTGTGTAAGAAGAGCCATTTCCTTTTCCATGGCCTCGAGTTTAAGAGCACGTCTTGTTAATATGTCCACAACTTTACATTCAATCTCTACAAGTTGCCTGCGGAGGTCCTCCCTGGATACAGCAGGGTCACAACAGCTGTCCTATAACACACACATGCACGTTAGTGTGATGACAAAAACAATCATTTTAGACATTTTACTGAAGTTTGAGGTTGAAATAACTCACCATGAGACGTTGGATGAGCTGCATAACCTCTCAGGAGACTCTAATTCTTCTAGTGAGAAGTCCATTATCTATGAGGACACACCAGGAAGATCCTGAAGCCGAGTGTGTAACAATTTACATCGTAACAGCTCAGAGTGAAAACAACATGAAACTGAAGTTGTGCACATGATTGTGATCAAACAGTGGAATAAAACTCAGTGTTCAGTAAATTAGAAAGCACAGAGGCAACAGTCACAGGTCCACAGGGACCAGGGTCAGGATGAGGTCTACATCTGGGTTTGGATTTCACATGATAACACTGTGCCCAGTTACACATTGAAACTTGAAATAATAACACAAAACAGTGAGGGACACTTCCTGCACTTTTGGACATTAAACAGTGAACAGTGCAGCTTTCTGAATAAAGTACACTGTCTGATGATGGAGCTGTCCTCTGTGTCCTTACTGCAGGTGGACTCTGTAGCTCTCAGCACTGCTTCACCTTTCAGACAAACTTTCTACTGCCTCTATAATCTAACCAACATTGCATGGAAACACTAGCAAACCTCTGGTAGCTGTGTCATGTTATTTTAGACCCTGTTCACACAGATTCGCTGGAGTCTGGCTAAGCTCTGAACGCAAATGCAGCTAGCGACTCCCGCTAGCACCGTCAAACTTCCAGGTTCACAGGGAGGGTATCCAGGCTGCGTACAAAAACACTAGAAAGGAATAAACTAGTTACACTAACCAGGGACTCACATTTCTAACTTTACATGCAGTTCTAGAGGAAAAGACCAGAATAATGCAGAGCTGCTGAAACTTACTGTAGTCCTGCTGCAGTGGATCCACACGTCCTGCTGGAGAGTTGTCTGTAGCAGTCAGACACACACTGACTCGTACTGTTAGATTCACTGAGAGGAAGTTTATATTTCACTTTGAAGCTCCGCCCTCTGTTTGTATCAACCCCCTCCCACCAACATGGAGGCCATGCTGGCACCATGTTGGCACAGAAAATGGCACATTGTTTACATGAATAATAGTTGTGTATCGTTGTATATTTAGTCAGGTCATGTCAGGACTTTGTCCTGTGTAACTGCACTGATGTTGAGTTCAAACTGATTTGTGGGCATTTTCTAAGAATCACCAACCAGAAGTGAAACAATCAGTGTAAGTGTGAGGATTTAGCTGCAGCTGAGTCACAGGGTGGACCCGAAGCAGCTCAGTGCGTCATTGGTCACTGCTGAAGATGACATGAACTGTCTGAAGTCACACAGTCTGCTGGTTTGTTGTGCTGCTGTTGTGTTGTGTAAAATTTGGACTGTCAGGTGAGTGCTTACCCAGGCTGGGCAGACATGTTGGATTTTGTTCAACAACTGACAACATAAATTATGAACACAAAGAAAAATCAGTGTGTTATCTAAAATAGAAAAACACAGACGTTCAGAGAGTTCCTCAGTTTGTCTGTTTATCGCCGTCTTTGTGTGAACGTGGTTTGAGTCTAACAGGCAGGATCCAGGAGGAAAGTCAGCTTTGTGAGTAAAGCTGGATCCATACTCCGCGAGACAAAGACATTTTTCCCCCCTGCAGACATTACGCCTACAAAATGACGTCATTTTTTGTCTCTGACCGCCCGCTGATCCGCACTCTTGTGCACAGGGTCCGGGCTGAACTTTGTCTTTCAAGGCTGTGTGGCAACCATGCTGTGATTGGTCGGAATTTATTGTGGGCGTGATGAAAGTGGAGAAGCGCAAGACACTCTCCAGGTATATAGGTAGGTGTATAAACAGCACTGATTCAACAGATTTAGATAAGACCATACCGGTTTTGCATGATGAGCAATAAAAGAAAGAAAGAAAGGCAAGTCAGTGATTTGTCACCAATAACTCCAGACAGCCATTCACACATACCAGATGGTGACTGTTATTACCATTCTATATACTCCAACATACCCGGGCATAATAGGCTCGTTAACAATGTCTGTATATCTTTGCTATTGTTACTTTTAATGTCGCATCTTCACAGCTCATCACCGGACAGTTTGAAGTATCGCAGGCACATTGGAACACAGTAGATGTGCAAATGTGGTCATAAAGGCACAAACACTGAATCTTTGCTATTGTTACTTTTAATGTCGCATTTTCACAACTCATCGCCGGACATCTCACGCTGTTGCAGGCACCCTCTCTCAGTAAAGTCTTTCCTTATAGTTTAGTGGGCGGGCCGTATGAGGAGTTCTGCACACACACGTCTCGCGGAGTATGGTACCTCAGTGCGGAAAAGACCTTTTTTTTTATCACTTACCACCCGTGGAGCGCGTTCTCCGCTCTTTGTCTCGCGGAGTATGGAACAGCCTTAAAGAAGTGATTGTGTATTCCTGCTTGATGCACTAAGCAGGCTAAATGCTACAGAAGTGGTAACTGTGTGTGATACATGTGTCGGGTTGTTGTGTTCATCATAGTGACAGCATCATTTGTCTTGTACACACTGTTGTTAGCAGTTGTGTGTAACATACAACATGTTTCTAGTGAAAACAGTTGTTGTGTGCTTGTGTTAGTAGAGCAGACATGATATATACATGATACATGTTATTGTTGACATGGTCAGCCTTCACTTCAGATGCAGGACCTGCATCGAGCCTGGTCAGTATCCAATGAGACATTTGACACAGATGGACATGATAAGAAGCTGCAGCTGTTTCACATTTGTCTCCTTTGTCCAGCTGATTAGCCGTTCACACTGGAACGTTAGCAGCAGCAGCTGATGTGCATTTGAATGGTGTCTGCACAGACACACTCTACATGGACACAATGCTGCTCATCATGTCAAAGATGTCTTTGTCTGTAGGACTGAGGACAGAAGGACACAATAGTTTCTGATGGAAATGTTTCTTCAGGACAGTCGGTCAAAGTGCAGTACATAACACAACAGTACCACACAGAGGTCAGACTGCAGCTGCAGCAATGTGTTGTGTAGCTGACCTTGTGTCTTAAATGTAGTTTAACAGAAGGCTGTGTAAATGCTCTTCTGCCATGATTCCAATCAAAGACTGTGACTGTCCTGTTAGTGTGGCCCCAGCCTCATTCACCCTCTGATGGAGACTCATGAAGCAGCTGCTCACTGCCTGTTCACCTGCAGTCAGTCATCAGATGGATCCATGCATGTACTTTAGCAGCTAGGAGTGTAAACAGCCCCATCTCCTCTGTCTTCTATTGGTTGTGGACTGTGTGGCTGCAGATGGTTTTTATTTGTTTATGGACAAAGTCAAAGGCTTCAAACACTTTCTGTCTAAAGTAACATTACTCATTGTAGACAATTACACTGAAATGATGCTTCTGCATTTGAATCCGCCAGCGTCCCTCAGGAGACCTCTCTGAGCTCATCCCGCCTCTTGAGGACGACTATTCTGATGAAGAAGACGAGGATGAGGGGGAGCCGTTCGGCTTGCAGGAATTCTTGGTGGCCTGGTGGGATGATGAAGACTTTCCTCCACTCTTTGGTCACAGGGAGTTTGGTGAGCAGGGGGAGGAGGTCGACGTGGAGGACTGGGACAGTGAGGATTCTGGCTATGGTAGCATGACCGATGACTCTGAACTCTCAGAGGATGAAGATGATAGGGATGACATGCAACCTCTGTCTCCCTTCCAGCAGGTCCTCTTGGAGGACGTCTGGGAGACGTGAGATTGACGATGATGTCTCCATCATTTCGGTCTCTGGTGTTCATGAGGTCGCTCCTGCCACTCCTCTGGTCCACTTTGACTTTGGAAGCTTTGGAAGCATCTCCCCTGAGGAGCCTGCTACCAAACGACCAAAGTTGGACCTGCCCCAGGACTCCATGCCCTCCACTTCAGGCCTCAGCTCCTCCTCAAACCGGAGACCCGCTCCGTCAGCCTCAGGCTTTGGTCCTAGATGGTCTTGTGACACTGGGATTGTCAACAATTTATCATATATATAAATGGTAAAAGAATAATTACTTGATGTAATGTTCATCTATGTATTTATATTGGATAATGATCACTGCTATTTGGGTCTTTTGTACTAAATGTGATGCCGTCTAGCTCCGCCCTGCTGAGCACATAAGTATAGGGTTATAGCCTGTGGGAACAAATAATTTATTTATAAACAGGCGCTAAAAGTTATAAGTTCATTCACAAGTATATACCTATATATACCTGGTAAAAAAAAGTTATTCATTCGGCGGAGAAGTTGACGTATTCTCTCAGACCCGGCACAGTTGGCCATTTTAAACTGTAAGTATGTCAACACTACACAACCTGCACAATAGGGTATTTACTTATACCCTAACCCTAATATACCCTTTGATGCGTGACTCGTCTCGCAGTTTTGAGTCAATCCACACATGTACATCAAATCGACCGGCTCGGTCTGGAATAGTGTGCTATGACTAGGCTTTGTTTTGGTAGTGATTGGACAGACGGTGTGTGAGAACCGCCCCCAAAACTAAACTGAATTCTTCCCATAGGAAATACAGGGAAAACAGCCAAGTTTGAACCGGCATGTGAACTGGCTTCTCTGATTACATCATCTAAGATGGCCGCTCCCATTAACAATGAATTGGGCTAATTTAAACCAATATAACTACACTGTTCAAGCCGCCAGTGGCTCATCATAACCTTTTGATCACTGACAGGTGAGCTGAATAACACTGATGACCTGGTTACCATGGTAACTCTCAGTGGATGGATATATGAGGCAGCAAGACAACATTTGTGTGTCTAACATGGACTGAGGGTCATGGTCTGGGTACTTCCTGGTTGTTGTTGTTGGTCTTTTTCTCCTTCTTTGTGTGTGAGTGAAGGGGTGAATGTTTACTGCTGTATTAGCTGCAGTACATATTCATGAAAGGATCTGATTCTTCAGCATTGAGCTGTGTGAGTGCTGCTATCAGGAAATCAGAGTTAAACAGTGAGAGCAGAAATCCCCCAGAGGGCTGGACCTGACTGCTGTCCTGATAAAGACATGAGCAGAGACATGAGGAGGACTGTCTGGAGGACACACAGAGTGGACATGGGTCACAGAGTGCTGCTGCTGTTTGTGTCTCTGCAGCATGGGCAGCTGCTCCTGCTCCACTCGTCACCGGCTGATTGTTCACACCTGTGATCAGTCATCAGCCAATCCTGCTGCAGCTTCCATCTAGTATATGTGTCCAATGGAAGCTGAGCAACATGTCAGCTACACACATAGAAACACTACACATAGTTTGTCAGCATGTATTATAACAATCCCCTCTTTTCCTCCTTCACCCGCTATCAGCAGGAAGGTTCTCCCTTATGAGCCGGGTCCTGCTCAAAGTTTCTTCTTGTTAAAAGGGATTTTTTGTCTTGCCACTGTAACCCAGGTTATTTGTACTTATGATGTATTTCTGTTTTTCTTTATTTTCTTCATTACGTACATTTTCCGAGTGTGCCTTGAACGCAGCACTGGCGAGCTTCCCGACAGGCAGGGCCGCTCGTGGCGTAGGCAGTATAGGACAATGCTAAGGGCGCCGTACATCCAGGGGGCGCCAGAAATGGAGCAAGACAAAAAGTGCAACTTCCACTAATCTTAAAACTAGTTGGTATCATGTCTTCAGAAAAGAACAAGGCCACATTAATTTAACTGCATAGCAAAGCCTACTAAGTAGTAGTAATAACAACAATAATAATAACAGCCTACTTTCTGAAGACCCCCCTCCTCCTCTGAATAATGGACTTTACCTGCTACACGGTGTTTTGATTGGTCAACAAGCCACAACATGTCAAAACGTCCCGAGCTGTCTGGTGCAGAGGAGGAAAATAGCAGAGAAGACAGAGGTAACGTTGCAGTAAAGATTATAAAAATTATATTATTTTGCTGTTGCAGAACGATGATTGATAACGTTATGAACAATTAGCATATCATGGTTTGCTAATCAATAAATAGCCAGCGCTATCTGCTAGTTTTAACGCCAGCTAATGTTATGGAGGGGTCTAGTTGTTATGGAAATAGTCGTGACACTCCCCATCACTCCTTCCTCAGGCAAACGTGTAAACGTATTCAGCGGGTCTTATAAAGTTAATTTACATGATTGTTTTCCCAGCTTGTAATAGTCCATCAGAATGCTCTACTTAGCTGTGAGCCTGTAGCTGTTTGTTGTGTTACAGTTCATATTGTCTAAAGTGTGCACATCAGTGTTAAAGTGCACATCATTAACGTCAGAGCATAACATTCCCACATGCTGTATTATACTGCAGCTTACTGAGTCTTTGCGTTCTGCTAATTAGCATTTCACTGTCGAAATTGACATTGTCACTAATATAATTTGTATATCAGATAAAGTACACTGTGTATTATACAGTATAGCAGGGGTGTCCAAACTACGGCCCGCGGTCGGATTTTCTATGGCCTGCGGCTTCTGTCTTAAAATGTGTTATTTTTGGCCCGCCAGCCAAACAGAGTAAATCACACAAAATCAACAGGCAATTCTTGTTTTTGTTTTTAACTCATTGTGTAAATCATGATTCTCTGAGCAGAACATGATCACTCCCTCTCTGTCTGCATCGTGGTGCGTCACGCGGTGCTGCAGGGCTTGGTTGTTGGTCACAGCTACGCAGAGGGCCTCGGAAGGTGCACAACACCGGTTCAGCACTTCGACACAATTCACCACAAGATTAAACATGCTTCTGCATACAGACTGCTATCAGAGAGTGTCTGTACAAGTTCTCCAAAACTACGGAGCCCCTCTGTGACATGGTAAAAAAGAAATAAATTGTGGCCACGAATTATGTATAACGTGCGCACCAAATATTGTTATTATTGGTTGTGTCGTGACCTTCCCTGGTCACCCCGGATTGTCACAGTCCGTCTTCTGTGATCAAAACATTGAGTGAAAGACAATACCCTGGGTTTTGTAGTTTCACCTTTTGCAAAAGGGAGAACACTCAGTGAACACAGGCCTTTCAGTCTGCTTCACTCCCCTCCATAAGTGTTCTGCCCCTTCCCTGGACACAGGCTCGTTTTATTGAAAGTTGAGGTACATTTGCATAACAGATAAACAGTTTGTCAAGACCCTCGTTGGTATTCCCATATTGGGACATGTTGCCCTTTTATCTCCACCTACTAATTATAATAATTGGTCTAACATATTTCTGTGAAACACTCTGTGTCACTCCTATGTTGGATGATTTACCTTATGTCCGTGGCTCCTAGTGCTTCGGCCTTCACCTCATCAAAGGGTTCCTCCCTAACTCTTTGTAAGAGTTATAGATGTGTTTTTCTCTAAGTGTAAGCTTATATAATCAAATACATATGTGGTCTGTATCATGTCATTGCGTAAATAACCTTGTATACTTCACAGTTGTAGTATAGTAGCCCTATTAGAATTCATGGACGGGCTGCATGGGAGCGTGCTGCCCGGCCAGAGAACAGCCTCCCCATGTAGCAATGAGCGTCCCTCTCTGGGGAATGTGCCGGAGTACTGGGGGGCTTCAGGAGCACAGGGGAGAGGAGCGGAGCATCCCTCGCAAAGCCATCAAACTTCTCTAATGGCTCTAGCATCGCTCCCTGCTGCCCGGTGCGGGCAGGA
The DNA here is from genome assembly GCF_900634625.1 of Parambassis ranga. Classification (NCBI taxonomy): domain Eukaryota; kingdom Metazoa; phylum Chordata; class Actinopteri; family Ambassidae; genus Parambassis; species Parambassis ranga. The sequence continues at coordinate 812,611 of NW_021144804.1, read as the reverse complement.
GCGGGCAGCAGGGAGCGATGCTGGAGCCATTAGAGAAGTTAAAGCGACATGATGGAGAGGAAGAGGGATGCTCGTTGCTCCCTGCTGCACGGGGAGGCTGCGTCCTGGCCCTTTTTACCGGCAGCTGGATAAAAGCAACTCTCCAGAAATGCGAACATTTGTAAACCATGAATTAGTTTGTGCCGTGTGAGCAGACTGTCTGTTATAAACTGTGATGTTTTATTGGAGCAGCAGAGCAGTCATTACGTTTTTACGTCTCGTTGCCATGCACTGCAAACCTGTGTAAACATTAAATTACAGACCCTTTGAGATCGGCACTAAATGACTCCCACCTGGTCTACCTGACATTTTACTGATGTCTGCTGCTCCTAAACCAGACCTGCCACATATGATCAGATCTCACCTGCACAGCAGAGTCAATAACTTGCCTGTTGCTCTGTTATCACAACCACACAGTTTCTGAAAGTTTTAAATTTATGCTGTAAATTCAGATAACATTTTCTGATCTGCTCCACCTCAGCAGCACCACCCAGCACTGATGAATGCATCAAGCGGACCTTCTGTTGCTCCAGTAGTGGAAGATGGAGCTGGCAGCCATGTACATGATCCTGGCAAAACAATCCAGAATGAACTGATAGAGTCCATCAGTTCTAAAATAATAGAACACATGATGACAGAGATCAAAATATGCAAATATGTCTCCATCATTTTAGACTGCACCCCTGATCTTGTTGTGGATCGTCATGTTTATTCTGTTCCCTCATCATTTGTTATGATTTTTCTGTTATTAGTCTTCCTCCTCCTCTGATCCCTCTTTCCTCCCTGTTGTCCTCAGTGTTGCTGTGTCCCCCTTGTCTTATTCTGTAGTCCTGTCTTCCCTGTATGTCTCCCTGTTTTTACCTCCTCCTGACTACCAGCTCCTCCCTAATTGTGTTCATCTGTGTCGTCTCTCCTCTATTTAAGCCCTGTGCTTCCCCTTTGTCTTTGTCAGTTCTTCCCATGTGAATCCCTGCTCATCTCCCCTTGTGGTTACCTGCCTTCCACCGTCTCGTCGTCCTCCTTTTTCCTCCGTGTTTCTTCATCCTTTCTTCATCATCATGTTTATTGGTACATTTGTCTTTTGCATTTTTGACTGGCACTGTTTTTCAGTAGCCCTCCTTTTGTTCTCCCGCTCCTCTGGTCATTGTTGTAGTTTAGCTTTAAATAAAGCTCCCTTTTGTTGAACTTTATTTTTTGTCTGCGCCTGGGTCCTGTTGAAAACCTACACCTCACATAACAGATCTGAGTCATAAGGAGCAGCTCTCGGTCCGGACAGTGTCACAAGAAGACGTTCCTCAGGTAAAGGAGCATTTCTTGTTCTTTCTTGTGGCAGAGCAGTCAACAGGAGAACACTTGTCATCTCTAGGCCTATATTGCATATGTTCAGTATGTATTTCTTTAATTCTAAGTATTTTGAATGTGAACTTGCTTTATTAAAATGAAAGAATGTCTAAGACAAAGCTATTAAGTTTCTTATGAGTATACAGTATAGTAATACATTGAGGTGGGTTCAATAAATAAAGACGGAGACCAGACTGCAGCTGACTGGGTACTTTACTTAGAGACGAGAGCAAAACAAAACCCACAGGAACAGACCAACATTTCCTTTTAATGACCACAAGGGGGAGTATGCTCTTCTAACCTATTCTCAATACACTACACTCCTTCCCTTAAAACTTTAACCCCTAGTAACCATAAAACCAGAAAGACTCAAAATACTGAAATGTCCATACCTACTATTAAACTACTACTACTATTACCTACTATAAACAAAGTTTACCTTGTATTAATTTAAAAGAAAATCCTCTCTGAAAATAATTGTTTTTAGCTGCTCACAACCACAATGTCCAACCACAAACACCAATAATACAGTTTCTTGTTCCTTAAAGGTTCAGGCTTTTAGGTGCAACCCGCAACTGCTCAGGATATCGGCGGCCAGGTGTTTGTGTGGTGGCTGGGCCAGCCACTGGCTCTGCTGGTTCCACTGTCGTATTTCCATACTGAGCTGGGGATTCTGAACAGGGCTTAGAGCTGAGTCTTACAGGAGAGGTGGTAGACTGAGAGACTGAGCCGGTACTGGATCAGAAATCTGACTATTTTTGCGAAAGGCAAGACTTTTGCAATCAATTGCCTTTCAAGTACATTTAAATCGCACAGTTCGGGAGGCTACGTCTAAATGATTTGCCACTGTGAGAGACGGCATATTTCCTCGGTAGAGGTGCCGGTCACAAGTGTGGCAGATCCACTCCAACATTCTATGTTGTGGAGTGCCACAAGGGGCCAAACACTCACCGCCACATACATGAACATATGTTCCAGTCAAGCAAGCCTCTACCACACAATTTGGGGGCAGCAGTGGCTCAGTGGTAGAGCAGGGTTGTCCAATAACCTGAAGGTCGGTGGTTTGACCCCAGCTTCTACCTGTGTGTCCTTACCCGCATTGCCTCCAGTGCACTCACTGGTATATGGATGCGTATGAATCGGCAGTGGTCGGAGAGGCCATAGGCGCACCTTGCCAGCCACATCTCTGTCAGTCTCCCCCAGGGGAGACCACTGGTAGCTCACCACTGCCACTGTATGAATGTGGTGTGAATGAATAATGCATCTCAATGTAAGCGCTTTGAGTGCCCAACAGCAGAAAACGCACAAAGTGCGCAGTGGTGCCAAAAAGCTATGTGTAAATGAATAATAATAATGCATTGGTCTTATATTGCTTTTCTGCTCTGTCTTTTTATTAGTTACATTTTTTGTAGTCCTTTATGAGTGCTGCTCTGTGGTTTTTTGACATGTATAGTCATTTGTGATGTCTGCTCACAGATGTCAGTGTGGTCGTTCAGGAGTTTGTTCCGGTGATGCTGTACTTGAAGCTTTTTTGGGTAGAGTCGACGCTTTCAAAAGAAACAGGCACAAACTCCCAGCATGAGGACCACGGCCTTCAAACAGCTTGTCCAAGTGTTTGATCAAGTCAGTTAAGTGAGCGAAAGTAAGCATTACCGCCATTCCTCCTGGTTGGGGCAAGCCTGCTGCACTTCTGGAGTGTGGATCGAACACTCCATAACGTCCCGATCTGTCTCGAAATACCGCGACGAACTGGGGGGACACGACGAGCAAAGCATGGCTGACATCTACCGACAGACACTGAAGACCCGAGGCAAGAGGCAAATACCAAGCTTCCCTTCGAGTGCTGTGGGGGTCTCCCTCCAGGTTTCCTACACTGATCCCAGCCATGTGGACGTTGTACTGATTTGTGTCCGTCTGAACCTGCTGGGGCAACTCCTCTACGGTGAGGTGATCGCTCCGAAACTTACCTTATGTCAGAAGGTTTGTTTTGACTTCAACATAGACAGAGTCATCGCGCTGTTGAAGCACAAACCTTCACTGTGGTAGGCCAGGAACAACAGAGCATTACAGGCACAATGATGATTTCGGGAAAACGGACTGTACCTGTAATCGCCCTGGCTGTGAGTCGCTCTCACAGAACAAATCTGTTTACCAGGACCTGTCACAGTCTGTGGTGGTGTGTGTAATTCCTCATGCAGCTTTTGGAAAAAATGTGAGGAGGAACTCTCATTACTACTACTGTAGGCAAGTTAACAGCTTGATTCAAAACACAACATTAAACCTAAGTTGAGAGGACCACTAACAGAACAATGTATAAATGAATGAATAATATGTATGAAAAAAAGTTCACATCTTTCTCGTTGTTTTAGGTCTGTTTTCCAGTGCACTTATTCTTTGTGATACATGTAACTCAATACTGTATTATGACTCAATATAAAGGAAATTTAAAAGATGTATTAAACTGAGGAGAATTTCATGACTGTAATTGAGTGGAAGATGCAAAATACATACACCTGCAGTTGGAGAATGGGAGCAGGAGGGTGCAGCATCCATTCTCTGCAACTGTGTTGAAAATGGCTGACATGGAACGACAAGAGAAAATGGAGGGCACCACAGTGTGATTGACAGAAGTCCAGGATCATAGGAACTCTACAGTAAAATACTTCAATGAACTGCCACTGTTGTCATGATGATAAAACACAGCAGCACCAGGCTCCAACAGATGCTTCTATCACACTGCAAAGACAATCGCACCATAATCACATCTTTCACACAGTGCAGCCAAACAGACCAACAAGTACAGCTCCCACTGTGCTAACATGTTAACACACACAGGGCTCTAGACTAACTTGTTGCACTGGTGCGCCTAACTTTTTTTCTTAGGTGCTGATGTATTTCTTTTCTTTTATTAAAAGAAATACATCAGTCTGTGCGGAATGCAAACATTCATTCCACACAGACTGATGTATTTCTTTTAATTCTGATGATTATCAGAGAGGTTGAGGCTGGCTGTTCACAGAGCTCTGTCCAAGCACATTAACAGAGAGGGAAGGGGAGTACAAGCAAGAGGGAGTACAAAGTGTTGAACAGGGACTCGAACCCTGGACCCTCAGATTAAAAGTCTGATGCTTCCAATTCGTCACTAGTACACTTCATGTAGTGCAGTGAGTCCTGATTGGCTTGCGATTGACCCTTTATACAAGGGGGATTAGCTCAAATGGTAGAGCGCTCGCTTAGCATGCGAGAGGTAGCGGGATCGATGCCCGCATCCTCCAGCCTGCATTTTAGGAGGGAGGGTGTAGCTGGATGGATGAGGATGGATGGATAATGTAGTGGACTTCCACCCAGCAGATCAAGTCCCAGAGGTTACAGCATCATTTATTAGCTGAGTTTCCCCTCAGGGAAGCTGCTGTTTACAAGCTGTTTACAGAGAGAAGCAAGAAAACAACAGTCAGCATCATCGTCCATAAAAACACATGACAATAACATGTGAGACACAGAGTTTATGATTAGTGCTCCCCCTGCTGGTTAGGACATATGATGACATTTTAAATGTACCAGTCAAAAGTCACTCAGTGGTTTGTCTTTGTTTTTATGACTTTCTACATTGTAGATTCATCCTGAAGACATCAGAGCTATGAAGGAACACATGTGGAATGATGTAGTGAACAAACAGTGTTAAACCAAGCAGAATATGTTTGATGTTTGACATTCTTCCAAGCAGCCAGCTTTTGCTTTGATGACAGCTTTGCACACTCTTTGCATTCTCTCAATCTGAACTGAACCACCAATGCTGTGCAATGCTGACATCTAGTGGTGGAATCGCAGGCTGCAGCCTCCTCATTCCAAAATCAATCCCTCCTCCACATAAAGTCGGACTCTCTCACACTCTGCGGTGTGCAGTGCGGCCTTTGCAGTGCAGACTTTGCAGTGTACCCTTTGCAGTGCACCCTTTGCAGTGCAGACTTTGCAGTGCGCAGTGCGGACTTTGCAGTGCACCCTTTGCAGTGTGGACTTTACAGTGTACCCTTTGCAGTGCGCAGTGCAGACTTTGCAGTGCGCAGTGCGGACTTTGCAGTGCACCCTTTGCAGTGTGGACTTTGCAGTGTACCCTTTGCAGTGCGCAGTGCGGACTTTGCAGTGCAGCCTTTGCAGTGCGCAGTGCGGACTTTGCAGTGCACCCTTTGCAGTGCGCAGTGCGGACTTTGCAGTGCGGACTTTGCAGTACGCGGTGCGGACTTTGCAGTGCGCAGTGCGGACTTTGCAGTGCAGCCTTTGCAGTGCAGACTTTGCGCACTGCAAAGTCCGCAGTGCACCCTTTGCAGTGACTTTGCAGTGATTGCACACGCACTTATTTACTGAGTCCGCACTGCGCACTGCAAAGTCCGCACTGCACACTGCAAAGGCTGCACTGCAAAGGCCGCACTGCACATGCAAAATCCGCACTGCGCACTTCAATGTCCGCACTGCGCACTGCAAAGTCCGCACTGCACACTGCAAAGGCTGCACTGGTCCGCACTGCACACTGCAAAGGCCGCACTGCGCACTGCAAAGTCCGCACTGCAAAGGGTGCACTGCACATGCAAAGTCCGCACTGCGCACTGCACATGCAAAGGCCGCACTGCACACTGCAAAGGCTGCACTGGTCCGCACTGCAAAGTCCGCACTGCACAAGCCGATATTTTGTGGCCCCCCACTTTACATCAAAGTTTAGTGTTAGTGCGGCCCGCACATTTTTCTCACACGCACTTATTTACTGAGTCCGCACTGCGCACTGCAAAGTCCGCACTGCACACTGCAAAGGCGGCACTGGTCCGCACTGCACACTGCAAAGGCGGCACTGGTCCGCACTGCACACTGCAAAGGCCGCACTGCACACTGCAAAGTCCGCACTGCAAAGGGTGCACTGCACATGCAAAATCCGCACTGCGCACTTCAAAGTCCGCACTGCGCACTGCAAAGTCCGCACTGCACACTGCAAAGGCTGCACTGGTCCGCACTGCACACTGCAAAGGCCGCACTGCGCACTGCAAAGTCCGCACTGCAAAGGGTGCACTGCACATGCAAAGTCCGCACTGCACATGCAAAGGCCGCACTGCACACTGCAAAGGCTGCACTGGTCCGCACTGCAAAGTCCGCACTGCACAAGCCGATATTTTGTGGCCCCCCACTTGACATCAAAGTTTAGTGTTAGTGCGGCCCGCACATTTTTCTCACACGCACTTATTTACTGAGTCCGCACTGCGCACTGCAAAGTCCGCACTGCACACTGCAAAGGCTGCACTGCACATGCAAAGTCCGCACTGCACATGCAAAGTCCGCACTGCGCACTTCAAAGTCCGCACTGCGCACTGCAAAGTCCGCACTGCAAAGGCTGCACTGGTCCGCACTGCAAAGTCCGCACTGCAAAGGCCGCACTGCACACTGCAAAGGCTGCACTGGTCCGCACTGCGCACTGCAAAGTCCGATTCGTTATACTCTGTTTATAGTCGTATTCATCTTGTGCATTTTTATCACCAACACCTTGCAGCTGTGGAGCTGACTGACTGTTAAAGGTGAACTGTTATCAGTGTAGTATTCTAGTGTGACCCATTTCAGGGTAAGTCTGACCTGGAAGTGGTCGAGCTGCGGGCAGAGTTTGTCCTGAAGCTCCGCTGGGTGGAAGGAGTTGAAGGAGGAGGTGGAAGAGACACATTGGCCTGTGAGGGGTAATAGAGAGGAGCATTAAAGGGTACGCTGCTGTGGCTGCATTAGTCCTGCTGTTTGAGCTGTTCTGCACCTGCAGGAAGTATTTCTCCAGCGCCGGTCTGACGTCTGGGTTTTTCTCCATGGCCTCATTCAGCATCTTGTCAATAACCTTGTTAAATTCCTTCAACTCTGTCACTTTAATGTCCTTCTCTTCAAAAGTCTCACTCTTGGTGTTTTTTGCTGAGCGGATCTGTTTGGTCAGCTTGGAGCACTGGAAAACAGCAGGACATTACAGAATTAAACAGGTGGTGTTCTGTATACACACACAACACCCCCTGTGTTTACTGCCGCGTCATGAAATGAGCGGTTGATTTTAAACCTGTTTTGTGGCTCTGTCGAGTTTCCCCTTCTGAAATGTGATGTCTTTGTTCAGTTTCTCCAGGAGTGTCTGATTTATTCTCATCTTTTCTCCCTCCTCTTGGTCCTCTTGTCCTGGAAACAGACACACACCCATGAATACACTAAAGCTGAACATGCACATACACAGAGATTCATACGAGATCAATGTCAGGCAGATAGTTTAAACAAGTTTATTTTTGGTCTAAAGCTTTCACAGGGGCGCTACATAATACACCCTCTGTATTCCCTGTAGTATTGTGCAGTGATGGCTGCACAAAAGAGATGCAGCTTTAGGCCACATGGTCTGTGGGCGACTTCTACAAAGGAGGGATCTGTGTGCTCCATGGGTGCTGGACTAAGTGTGTAAATGATTGATTCTCTAACTTGGCCCAAAGCATATCCATCACTGTGTTGCGGTGATAATACACTGACTTCCAACAAAAAAACAGTAATTTAACTATTACTGCCTGCTGAATGTTGACCATTATGCTAATAATATATGAGCTAACAAAGTATTTGCATGGTTAAGATCCAGTTAATCCAGAATCAGTCTGAATGTAACCTGAGCCGTCGAAGACTAATTGCTTCGTTCTCAGTGATCTGCTCTACACTGGCTATAAACAACAATAACCTGCATGTCCTGTTGGAGCTCCTGGATCGTTTGTTATCCTTCAGCTTCACTTCGGCAGCTCTCAGCTGCTCCTCCAGTTTCAACTTCTCCTGATAGTCCGGACCTAAAACGAAAACAAATTACATTGTGGCCAATTAAAGCTGCCACCATCATTTAACAATCAATCAATCAACAAGTATACAGTTGAAGAGGGCTGTGGCTGGTTTACATACTGGATTCTTCAGCTTTGTTGAAAGATTTGCGGTATACAGAGTTAGAGTTGCTGAACAGCTGGTTGGTGTTTTCCAGAGCTCTCTTTTCCTGCTCCAGCTTGTGGATTTTAGCATCCAGCTCATCACCCTTCTGCTTAAGTTCCCCTTTCTCTTGTGCAACCTGGTGAAAAGCACACACAGATGATGCAAAAGTCTGGAACCATGGTGTGTGCTTCAGTAGACTATGTGTGAAGAGCTCCGACCTTAGTGATGTAGTAAGCCTGTGACTGCTCCCCCTCCGCCTCAGGACCTGCCTTGGTCAGGGTCACAACCTCAAAATGTTTCTTAATGGTTTCAGTCTTGGACAGTTTCTCATTGAGTTCAGCACTGAGACACAATGATTGACATTGAGTGATGTGACAAACCTTTGAGAACTGAGTGATTTGTTTTTTTTTTACCTGAGTCTCTGCCTCTCCTGTTCACCGAGCTTCAGCTGCTGGCTGAGCATTTCTTTGTACACCTTGATCTCATCCTCCCTCTCTGTCATAGCTTTCTGCAGGTTCAGCTTCCTCTTCTCCAAAGACAGCACGCCGTCTGCCTTGTTGTACAGCAGATCCCTCATACGCTCCACCTCTAGCTTCATAAACTTGTGCTCCACCATGCTGTCCTGATAGGGAACCCATGAGTTTAAAATCACAGTGCATACAGCCTTTCTGTCAGGTCCATTCTTAGCTTTGAGGAAAATCTACTTCAACCTTCAGTTTCTCCTCCAGCGCAGCATTGTGGATCTTGGCTTCCTTCAGTCTAAAATACACAGAAACATAAAACAGACATTGTGTAGTACATTACCACAGCTCCAGTCAATACACACACAGAGCCCTGCTGTGATACACTGACTTGTCATTGTAGTCCTGGATGTCCTTCTTCATCGTGGATATGTGGGACGTCAGCATCTTCACATCAGAGGTTGTTCTCTCTAGGTTGCCTTTGCAGCTTTTCAGCTGCAGGACACACGAGAGTCAGTTCACTTATAATAATATCAATATGAAGGCAGTTTATTATTAGTCCACATTCAGCACCTCATCCTGCAGCCTGCCACAGTCACTCTCCTGCTCCTTCAGCTCCTGCTGCAGTTTTACTGCCTGTTTGTTGGCCACCGCTGACTTCCTCTCGGTTTCTTTCCTGTTGTTCCTCTGGATCTCCATCAGGTGCTTCTTCTCTGCAATGGCGGCCCTGTTTTCCCTCAGCTTCTGGTTGACTTTTGCAAGTTGCTGCAATAATAATTTAAAAGAAAAGACTCCTGTGTGAATTCACTCTAGAATGAATGACCAGTAGATGTTTAATGTCCCATGCTTTACCAGTGCACACTGCTGCATCTCAGCATCTTGTTGCTTCATGTACTTGATAGTGTTTTCCCACAGGTGGGTAAGCTGCTGTGTCTCCAGGTGAGCCTGCTGCAGATTCTCTGTCACCTTATCCAATGCAAGCTGGTACGACAGCAGAGGGATTTTAATGGGAAACCACAACTGGCTACACATACTGTTAGTAATAACACCATGGATGTGCTGTGTTTTTACACATTACCTGGGCTAATTTTGTCTCAGTCTTCTCTTTATCGAGTGCTTTGAGCTTTTCATTGGCCTCCACAGACTTCTTCTCTATCGCCAGAATGAGCGACTGCACCAGGGGAGGTTAGACAGCTGTTAGCTGATGATAACTCAAAGCTGTAAGTGCTGCAGAAGAGAGATGTTTTCATCTCTTTACCTTGATCCTCTGCTCATCTTGCTGAGCGTATTTGTTGATGGCCATCGTGTCCTCATATTTGCCTGCTGACTCCTCCAAAATGCAATCCATTGTCTGCTGGTCCCAGTTCATCTGCTGCCTGAACTCCTCCAGCTTCTGTTTGGCCTTGAAAATGTTGTTCTGGGGATACAGATACATGTTATTGTGGCATCACAATCTATAGCTACTTCTCTTTTCTATTTTTTATTTATGAAAGGCTCGGACCTCCAGCGTGTTTTTCCTCTCTCCTAAGGAGCTTCTTAGCCGTGTCCTGAGTCAGACGGCTAGTTTCTCTCTCCGCGAGGGCTGTCAGGTGTTTCTCTAACTCTATCTCTCTCTCCTTTGCCTCACACAGAGCCTAGACAACACAAATAACACACACTGCATAACCCACCACAAAACAAACATATCACAACTCATAGATACTGACCTCAGTGTTTTCCAGCTCTTCTTTAATATTCTTTAGGTAATTGGCGATGTTCTTCTTTTGTTCCTTGTTTTTCTCCAGTTTGTCTTCCAGTTGTGTCCGCTCTACCTCTTTTCTACAAATCTGTTGACATCATCATGACACAGCACACAGTGAATCAAAATTCAGATACCGAAAACCGATGTGCAATAACATTAAGAAAACACAATCTAAAGTGTAAAGTGAGGACCTTTTGTCCATACATACATATCTGACACTTAACAAGAAAAAAAGATTCAAATGTTACATTTTATTTGGAAATTTCAGCTGCTCTTAAATATTTAAAATAATGAATTGAACAGTGACCCTGGTGTCACTGCAGGAGGACCGTGTGCACAACCTGCACTCAGTCAAAACAAACCTCATCAACGGTTTGTGTTACAACATTATTCTTCAGTGAGTAATTTTAAACGACCCACATGATGACACCCAAAAACAAACAGAGAAAAGGAAGCTAAACACGTCTGTGCCATTAAACATGTTAATAATAAGTTTCCTCACCTCCTCCAGTAAGGCTTTGTTTTCAGCGTTGAGCTCGGGGACAGCATAACGGCTACCCCACCCCACTTCAGCCAAAACTGGGTCGAGAACTTCAGACATAGATTCCATTTTAACACCGCGCCTGACAAATGCTATGGAAAGCAACAACGCAGTAATTCTCAGCAATATCTCTTGACTCCGGCTTTATACAGCGTCTCTCTGCCGGTTGCTAGGGCTCAGGTCTGTTGTCAGTCGCCCCTAGCAAACCCCCCGTTCGGCATGTCGCCACAAGGAGGCAGCGCGAGACCAGAAGTAATGCTTCCGGTCAGCTTGGAAAATACATTTAAGAAGTAATTTCATAGTGTGTCATATAACTTTGTTTTCTGCAGTTCAGGCTGTGGCAGATGAGATCAGTTGTTTTTCTGCTCTCTGGAGCTCCGGTTGGTACGAGATGGTCATAAATTCAGACTAAGGACAGCAGCACCTCTGACCTGATAAAAGCCAGATTCTAAAGGAATGTGTTTTTCTCCTGAGTGCCCCATGTTATGGTCATCCCTAGATCGGACTCACAACCTATGAGTATTGAATTATTGAATGAGTACTATCAGTACTTTATCAGTATTTAAAATACTTTTTATGTAACTGTGTTCATTATACAAGGTCCAAACTCATTTTAAGATGATATGTATGTACAAAATGTACTGATGCGTACAAAAATATATGGAAGTGTGATGCGGTGCACCAGTGCAACCAGTGCAAAAAGTTAGTCTAGAGCCCTGTCCTCCCCGCCGTCAAAGTCAGGCACCTCCACCTCTGCCGGCACCGCCACACCCCCATTGGATGAAGGCTGAGGCTGTAAAAGAAACATTAGATCAGAGCCTGGCATTTTCCTGCCGGTGACAGTGAAATTCTTGCTGGACGCACCAGCCCCAACCTGGCTGGCGTCCACCTGGAGCTCAAAAGGCCTGTCACACCGAGGGGCCGCTAGAACAGGGCGAGAGCACAGAAGTGTTTTAACATTTTCAAACGCTTGTTGGCAATCTGACGACCAGATAAATTTTACTCGAGCTTTTAACAGCTCTGTCAGAGGGAAGACTACCGTCGAGAAATTTCTGCAGAAGCTCCTATAATAACCCACAAGACCTAGAAACCGTTGAAGTTCTTTTTTAGTGGTGGGCTGGGGAAATTCAGCCACTGCCGCTACCTTGGCACCAACAGGCGCAACCTTACCCTGGCCAACCACGTGTCCAAGGAACGTCACAGTCGCTTGGGCAAATTCACACTTTGCCAAATTCACTGTTAACTGTGCCTCCGACAGCCGCTCAAACAACGCTTTAATCCTCTGCAGATGAGAATGCCACGTGTCACTAAACACCACCACGTCATCCAGGTAGACCGAACATCCATCCAACCCTGCTGTAACTCGATTCATCAGACGCTGAAACGTCGCTGGAGCATTTTTTAAGCCAAAAGGCATCACAGTATATGAATACAGGCCAGAGGGAGTGACAAAAGAAGCGATCTCCTGGGCCCGCGGTGACAGCGGCACCTGCCAATAACCTTTAAGCAAATCAAACTTTGAGACAAATTTAGCTGAGCCAACCCGATCTATACAATCATCCATCCTAGGCAAAGGGAATGAGTCAGTTTTTGTGACTGAATTAACCCTCCTCATATCCGTACAAAAACGAAGTGTCTTATCAGCCTTTGGCACCAGAATGCAAGGGGAAGCCCAACTAGAGAAGGATGGAACTGCAACATTATTTTGCAACATGTACTCAATCTCCGTATTCAAACACTCTAGCTCCGCTGGTGGCATGCGGTAAAACCGCTGTTTAATGGGCTGCGCCTCTCCCACATCAATGTCATGCACAATCCAACTGGTGCGGGACGGCACGTCGCCAAAAAGCCCTGGAAACTTTTTAATAATCTCAGTCAATTCGGCACGTTGTGACATGGACAAATGGGATAACAGCAAATCAAGATTTTTGAGTGACTCAGAATTTTTCAACCGGCCAGACAACACACCATCATCAGGGTCCGAGACCCCGTCTCCCTCCTGTGCAATAATGCACGTATCAACCGCGAGGGCTGGACAGACTGTGTCCTGTACGCTGCTGCCCTCTGCGGAGCGTTGATAGTAAGGTTTTAAGAGGTTGACGTGACAGAGTTGTGTTCTCTTTCTACGACCAGGAGTAGTTATTAGATAATTTAAATCTGTCACTTTCTCCTTCACAGTGAAAGGACCTGAATATTTTGCCTGAAAGGGGGAACAAACCAGAGTCAGCACAAGGACCTGGTCCCCAGGACTAAATTCTTGACGCTTTGCATGGCGATCATATTTCACTTTCATCTTCCTCTGGGCTAACTGCAGTTTCTCTTTAGCCAGACACCCTGCTGTATACAAGCGGTGACGAAAACCATTTACAAAGTCAATCAAATTCTTTGGCGCTTCAGTAGAAACTAAATTATCTTTCAAAGTCGCCAAAGGGCCACGCACTGTGTGTCCAAAAACGAGCTCGTTCGGGCTGAAACCCACACTATCCTGCACAGCCTCACGAGCCGCCAACATCAACCATGGAATCCCCTCTTCCCAGTCTCTATCCAGCTCAGTACAATATGCGCGTAAAAGCGATTTCAAAGTCTGGTGGAAGCGCTCCAGTGCTCCCTGGCTCTGTGCATGATACGCTGTAGACTGATTGTGCTTAACACCAAGAATTTTCAAAACGTGGGCAAACATGTGTGAAGAAAAATTTGACCCACGGTCACTTTGTACAATCTTAGGAATCCCAAATACAGAAATAAACTGAGAAAGTGCTTTGACAACAGCCTTTGTGGTGATTGAACGCAGAGGATAAGCGGCAGGATACCGCGTACTTTGGCACATCACCGTCAATAAATATTTACAACCCGATTTTGATGCAGGCAATGGCCCCACGCAGTCAATAACAAGATATTCAAACGGCTCATTCACTGCTGGGATTGGCTGTAACGGTGCTGGTTTAATGCTCTGGTTCGGTTTGCCGGTCAGCTGACACACGTGACAAGATTTAATATAGGACGCCACATCTTTTTTGACACGAGGCCAGAAAAAGTGCTTTAGAATGTGCATGTATGTTTTACGCACCCCAAAATGACCATTTTGATCATGTGCAGCTTTCAATACATCCGTCCTAAACACTTCAGGTACCACCACCTGAAACACAGGGCCTACCATTTCACTGCCAACCGGAACCCATTTACGCATTAACAAATCATCCTGTGCAAAGTAACCCTGCGCAGCATCCATAATTTGATCAGCTGACAACATCTGGTCCCACAACGATGACAAGGTATGATCCGCTTTCTGCGCTTTAACCCACTCATCCCGGGACACGGCCACAGGCAGACTAGACCACAACGCAGGCCCAACTGCAGGTTTAACAGAGGGTGACTCCACCAAATCGCCCTCCTTTTTACTCTGTGCGCGCGTCACAGCACAAACCGGAAAAATCTGGCTGTCACAAGACTCTTCAGGTAGCAAAGGCTCCGAGGAAACCACGGGAGGCGGAGGACCACTCGCCCACACGGCACTCCCACAGATGTCATTACCCAAAATCATAGCCACATCTCCTAAGGGCAAGGCAGGACGCACACCCACAGGAAACACACCTTTGACTAAATCACAGTCCAAAACAACATGATGTCGAGGGACCGGGACAAAACCAAGCTCCATGCCGTGCATCACAATGGAATCACCAGTTAGTGTGTCATTGGAGAACGGCAACACAGAGTCAACGATAAATGAGTGCTTGGCTCCTGTGTCACGAAGCACTTTAATGTTTACGCCCTCATCACTACCGGTTAGAGACACCCTTGCGCTTGTAATAAACGGATCAAAGCCTGAGCTATCACCGGACTCTGGCATTACTGTCTCTTCACTGCGCGGCACAGCGCACAGCATAGCTGGTGCCAGGGAAGGCGCACCACCTCTTTTTAACAGAGGGCATCGATCTTTCCAATGGCCTTCTCCGCGACAGTAATTGCACACATTTGCATTACCAGATCTCACAGGACGCCCCATTTGAACAGACCTGCGAGAGGAGCCCCGTTTAACAGACGCAACGTGTGCATCAACAAAATCACCGGATTTATTCGCAGACCCTGAACGCAATCCAGCAAAATTGATGCCACCTTGGTGTGTCAAGACAAAATCATCAGCCAACTGAGCAGCTTTGAACACACCGTCTGGCTCACGCTCGTTCAAATAATTAACAACACGACCTGGTAAGGTATTCTTAAATTGCTCCGAAACAATAAGCTCACTAAGCCCGTCAAAGGTATTAACCCCTACAGCCGAACACCAGCGCCGAAAATGGGACTTTAATTACCCCACAAACTCCACATGTGTTTGTTTCTCCCGTTTAACCCACTGCCTAAACCTCTGCCTATAAGCCTCTGCAGTCAGCTGATATGCTTTTAACACCGTAGTCTTTACCGTTTCATACGTCAAACCCTCCTGCGCGCACACAGCAGAGTACGCCTCCTGCGCCTTACCCGTAAGCACGCATTGAAGCAGAAGAATTTTTTCTGCGTCTGGCCACTGTCTGGCCTCAGACACACGTTCAAACAGAGCGAAAAACGTGTCAGGATCTCGCTCATTAAACTTAGGAACAAGACGGAGATTAGCAGTCATATCCCCGCCTTCATGAGTACGCACAGACCCAGACCTGTCTGCCGCCCCCGCGGTGGACAACCTAAACTGACCGTCCAAAATTCTGAGCTTAGTCTGCTCCAATTCCAGCTGCATCTGACACAGCCGCTGCTGGTGCTCAAGGAGCCGCTCCTGCTGCTCAAATGTGAGCGCCTCCATGCGCATCACTGATGCCCCTGGCGGCGCCGGCTTCACAGCCGCTGCACTGCCCGGCTCTTTCTGCAGCACACCTCTTTCAAATAATGACAACAAAATAAATGTTTTGATTTCATCCTTAAGCATCCCATCCCTCAGATCAATATTATAATGCCCTGCAACCTCTAATAATTGATCCTTTTTACAAGTTTCTAAAAACGCAGCGCTAGGCGCTTCACAAAACTCAGCCAAGTCCATGTTAAACACACCAATTCACCTCAGAGTAAACTTCGTACTGGACAGACATCCAGGCAAACATGGAAACAGGAAAATTCCCTCTAACTGCCTAACCACCAGTCTAGCTACAGCTGGACCCTAGTCTTCATGCAGTTCTGTGGCGGGTTGATTAAGCACAAACCCAGCGGGAGGTACGGCACTCTCCAATAGACCACCGCACACAAACCCCCTGGACTGCCCCACTAACCACTCCCCGCAACACTACCAAACAAACAAAACAAAATGACACACTCCCAAAGGAGAATGTGTCCTGTGCCTAACAGGGAACTCCCGACTCATGCATGTCTGACCAGTACTTACCCTAACTCTGTCTGGTGACCACAAACTGCAACAATCAGAGACCCAAGCAGGCAATCAGAGAATCGGACGAGCCCCCATTTGTCACGCCTGGCTCGCAGAAGGCGGACAAACAAAACACCAAACGGGAGGGATGCCAATCAAAGTGCAATTTATTAACATAAAATAAAGTATAACAAAATGAAACAACCCAAACAAGTGCCAAAACAAAAGAAAAGGTGGCCGCTGGCGAGCAGGCCAACACAAACAATGCAGAGCAGGGCTGGCAGGGCTGAGCAGAGAGAGAGACATCAGTGCTGGAAACTGGCTTTTAAACCTAGCCGGCCACGCCCCCGCCAGGTGGCACCGTGATCAGGAACACCTGAGAATAGGGAGAGAAACAAGGGGAGAGGAGGAGACAGAGCTGGGAGCAAAGTTAAAGGCCCCAGACACAGACGAGATCCAGCCCACTCAGGGGCCGTCACAGGAACAATTTCTCTCAGTGGCTGAAGCAGAGGGTTGGCTCTTCAGGAGGCATGGCTCCACCTCCACCGGTGCCTGCACAGCCTCCAGATGTGCTAACTCTGCCTCCTGCTGCACCTGATCCCACCACCCCTCCTCTACCATATAATCTTCACCAGAGCTGGATGATGACTGAGGCTGTAAAAGAAACATTAGATCAGAGCCTGGCATTTTCCTGCTGGTGAAATTCTTGCTGGGGAACAACTTGCCTCAGTGGCTGGAGCAGAGGGTTTCTTCTTTTCCAGCCCCCTGCAGCTTTCTCTGTAGAGAGAGAAGATGAAGTGCATTGTATGTGAATACAATTTACGTAGAAGTGAAGCCATACTGTTACCCTTCACTCACCTCCAGCTGTGCCAGCTTCTCCCGAAGAGCCCGGTTTTTGGCCACCAGCTCCCTGCAATTGGTGCAGGCCGTCCCCACTGGCACTGCACACAGCCAAGGGCTATATGGCCTGTGGCCAGACCATTGACCAGGGTGCACTCCTGTGTGTTCTGTATGTGGTGGGCCTTCATTAGGTGCCTGGAGGCGTACCAGAAGGTCCCACCACATACAGGACATGTAAGCATCTGCTTAGGCTTTGTCATCTGAAAGAAAAAGGGGTTCAAGATTGATTCAGCATTAATATATCATATATCTCTGGTTCTACTTGATGCCTGTTGACATCAAAGAAAAACTGGGAGAAAGGCTGCAATCTGAAATTAATGCAGCAATGCAGGTGGCCTAGATTGGATCATTTGACTTTTTCTGCTACAGAAAAGTTTTTCAGCTGTAATTTTACAGCTACAGATCCTGCAGAATCAAATCACTGAAGCTGTATAAAAGTACATGCATCAACACTGGTAATATGAGCTGTTTTGACCTGCACAGGGATCTATGCTAAGCTATTAGCATGAAGAAGAAACTAGCTTAACTTACAGTTGCTGGAGCTCTCTCAGAGTGGTCTGCTCTCTCCCTCTGTCTGCAGCAGAATGAGCTGCTGCACTGTCTTTCCCTCCACCCGGCCCCTCCCTCTCCCCCGGCCAGATGTCCTGCCTGTCCCCTTTGAGAGGGGGGCCTGTCTGCACTGTGGGACTCTCTGTCCTCTGGGTCCTACAGAGACCCTGTAGGGATCCAAATATGATTTCCAGCACTAACTCAGCAATTCTGTGACACACCTCAGGCCTCCTTCCAATGAAGAAACATTCTCTTCCTCTAGGAATGTCAGGCTGATATTTGACTATGTTGTTCAACTCCCACCACTGAGTGACAAAATGTTTGTTCCAGCTCATTAGCCACTTGCTAAAGCTAAGTAGCTAACTGAGTGGCCTAGAGACATGAAACTTTGCAAACATGTCCAGGGCTCAGAACATTAAGTTCTGAGCCAATTTTGGAGGTTTGGCCATTCTGTGTCTGAATGGCACAGGCTTGAATGTGGAAAAGCCAAACCTGATTTACCGTATTTCCAGCAATTTCTCAGCAATACTTTGACACACAGGCACCAAATTCACAGGACTCAATCGCAGGAATATACATGTACATACAGTACAATATACATACAGCCTTATACATGTGTGCCAAGTTTGAAGGATTTTTTTAGGCCTGAATATCACCTAACTTGCTGCTGATGAGTCTGTGGTTGCCAGTGCCATTTTGTTTGCTGTTGTGTGCTGGGGCAGCAGACTGAAAGCAGTGGACACAAACAGACTCAATAAACTGATCAGAAGGACATGATGGTCTGCTGTGGGTCATGTCTTTGTTCTGCACATGTACAGCTAACATCTCCAGTGTTACACAAACACATCATGTGCTGCTTGACTTGTTCCATTCATGGTAGGAAAGCATGTGGAAGTCACACATGTCAAATCTGTGCTAGCCTCCCTTCATTCAGCCCATATGAAGACAAAGAGTCTGCAGGTCCAGGAAGTTATAATTAACTATCATTAAATAACAAGAACTTATGATGCAGCCAGCACATTTATACCATGAAGACCCCTTTAAAATAATAAACCTCAAAAACTGGTGTTTTCATCAAAAAGGGACTGTGGCCCCACAGTGAGTCCAGGGGCTTATTTCTGCCTCAAAAGGACTTGATTTCACTCTGGTCTGTGATATTTAACAGATTATTGTTGAATCCTGGAACACTTCAAACAGACCGGTGCTGTAGGTGGACTGACTTGCAGCCACCCTTTGAAATATCTTAGAAATAAAGGTGAGGTTGGAGATCACAGCAGTTCAGAAGCCTGTGGTACTTAATCTGTTGCCAGAGACAGGTTGATCTGGCCACAGTGTGAAATCAGCCTGTCTAGTGTAGGGTGAAAGAATTGATTCTGCAGTGTGTGTTCAGATATATAGGAGTGTGCCCCTAACATGAAGTATTCATGTTTAAATGTGTTTATCACTTAATAATGTGATTTTCAGTGTTTATGTGTTAGGAAGTTTTATAGAAAATCAAAGTAATTTGAGGATACTGAATGTATTAAGATGTAATTTCATAGTGTGTCATATAACTTTGTTTTCTGCAGTTCAGGCTGTGGCAGATGAGATCAGTTGTTTTTCTGCTCTCTGGAGCTCCGCTTGGTACGAGATGGTCATAAATTCAGACTAAGGACAGCAGCACCTCTGACCTGATAAAAGCCAGATTCTATTCTATTCTAATGTCAGTATTGGAATGGCAATGTAATTTATATCCTTTATCCACTGTACTGTAGGCTATGTAGATTTAATGATATATATTCTGAAAAAATAGATGGAATTTGACACAGTTTGTTTCAGTGTGCTGGGTGTAATACTTTATCATGTGCTGCTTTTAGGTGGAGAAGGTGTCCAAAGCTTACGGGTCGTTGTGCATGTGGGTCATAGCTATGGATCTTTACTCCAAAGAAAAAGAAAACGTGGTTAAAGCACAGGTCAGTCATAAAGAGTGCAGTTTATTATTACTGATACACATGCACATTTGCAATATTTCTTCACAGTCTGCTGTCTGTTCCTTTGTCACTTTGGCTATTCATCTGCCATGCACCGCTCTGTGTGACTGGTCTGCATACTCTTCTCCCGCTACCCTTACCTACGCAGGCAGAGCTGGATACAACCAAGAAAACACTAAGGGACAAGCAACAACAACTTAAGGAGATGGAGGATCAGATGAAGGACCTACAGGACCAGTTGGACAGCAGCATAAATGAGAAGGAAGATTTGGGTGACGGCCATGTTTTAATGCTGTTACGTTGATATGATAAACCATACCTGGATGCAGTTCTAAAATCAGTTGATGCTTTAAAAATAGAACTTGTCTAAACTCTGTTCATTAAAATGTCTTTTTTCCTTCCTCATAGTTAGCAAAATGGCTCTGACACAGGCTCGACTGGACAGAGCAGGGAAACTGACTTCTGCTCTGGGGGACAGCAGATACGCTGGGGAAAAAATGTTGCAAAGCTTGAGCAGGACATCAACAGTGTTGTGGGAAATGTATGCATTGCAGCTGCCTGCATTGCCTACTATGGAGCCTTCACTTCCCACCATAGACAGCTGGTAGGTACAGTGTGATGGGATGGTTTAAAACCTTTAGGGCCTCTGTGATAAAGTGTGCAGCTGGTATGGCCAATGTGAGCCTGGTCTAGAGTTTTTTTTTTTTAGAAACATATTGTGAAAAAGCAGTAACAGCTAATACCATAGACCCTGTTTACTCTTGTTCCCCAGTGGATTAAGCAGTGTCAGAAGCTAAACATACCCATCAGTTCCCCCTTCAGCCTGATCGACTTTCTGAGTGATCCATATGACATCCTCCAGTGGAACACTGAAGGGTTGCCCTGTGACACTGTATCTACAGAGAATGGAATCCTGGTAACCAAAGACCGTCGCTGGCCTCTTATGATCGACCCACAGGATCAGGTGGCGTAAATTAATTCAGAGGACATATGTATTCTATGAAAATAGAACCTCCTTTCAGACACAGTCAGAGACAAAGTCACAGACTGGCCCCCGCCCCAGCATACCTAACGCAACAATACCAAGCTTCCCTTCATACAGTAGAAAGGACACCAACCAGCTCGTTCAGCATTGCAAATTTGCACTAAATTAAGATATTTTCACTGCTTCTTTATTGTGTTTCCATGTCTGATCATGTTTCCTTGAATGCTGTAGGTAATACACTTGGCATCAGCAAGTGTGCACCAGAGACAGTTAGGTCACTATGGAGTCTTGGAATTCACATTCAACAAACCTTTGCTCACAAAATCCCAAACGGCTATCAACTATAATAGGTATTTATGTGCTTTCCAAGAAGCACACGTTTGGAATAAAAACAGTATCGCACACAAGAACCTTTGTGAATCCTCCTGCCATTGAAGCTACATATTGGGCAGTATAATGAACGCCTGGCATCAAACCATGTTTCTGCAGACATTAAATCACCTGCCAGCTACACCTGTGTGCAATGCCCTTTTGTTCAACACCAGCCAGGAGAGCAGAAGGACCCTGTGAATGCAAGGGTTTACTCCAGTGTTTATTCAAACCAGGGGTTGCATGGTGACTGTAACGGCCGAATAAGTCTGAGGAGCGTTTTTGTTAGACAGAAAAAACAAAGGCTCTGATGATGCAGAGGGACATGACAGTTAAATCTTCATAAATTAATTAGTGTTTCATTAGAATTGTAGTGTGTGTGATCCTGGCTTCGATGAATGTAAAATGTGTCTTTTGGCATGTACATTTTTTTCTGTTTTCCAGAAATGTATTAAAGTTACAATCATCAATTTCACTGTGACTGAGTCTGGCCTGGAGGACCAACTGCTCAGGTAGACACAAGACAGATATTGAATTCTAACCAACTCACATTCACAACTTTACCCTTTTCCTTCTCTTTTCCCCCCTTTCTTCTCCTTTCTCTACCTCCAAAACCCTTGAAAATTACAATTACCCTGCAACTTGTTTCTCTCTTTAAAGTGATGTGGTGCGTCTTGAGAGTCCACATCTTGAGGAACAGAGCAATAAGCTGATTGTTCGCATCAACGCTGACCGCAATCAGCTGAAAGATATCGAGGACCGCATTGTTGAGCTTCTCTCTAACTCTAAGGGGAATATACTTGACAATGAGGAGCTCGTTCAGACTCTCCAGGAGTCAAAGGTGGGGATCTGGTAGAGATCATACCTGTCATCATTTTCAACTTTCTGATCGTTTTCCTAATTGTAATTGAAACTTTTTGTTGTTCTTGTTCTAGTTGTCATGCTCCTCTTTCACTTCTTTTGTCTGTTTTTTCTCCACTATCTCCAGGTGACATCAGAGGCCATAAAGCATCACCTGAAGGAGGCAGAGGGGGACTCCTTCCTTGTGTATCTTGGGGAGTCCACACAGGCGTGGAGTGGCTTCCCCAGGATACAGTCGGAAGTAGAGCTTGCGGTTGATGATTTGGTCTCAGTTCTAGAATGATTGCTGCTGGGAGTTTGAGCAGACAGCTGTTTACAGGGTCTAAGTTGGAATAAAGATTAATCCTGTAAATGCAAACATCCAATCTACTGAAGTTCAAAGATGTGGGCTCGTCCGGGATTTGAACACAGGACCTGTGAGGAACTGGAACCACTTCTTCATCTGAACCATGGGGATGCCAATTTATAACACCTGAAACCACCTCCACTGTCTGCACACACAGGAAGTTCACCCTGAATCAATGCTCTCTGTTTCAGTTAACCTGTCTGCACAGAATTATTCTCTGTAACAACATGTAGAGCCCGGATAGCTCAGGCTAATTTTCATATCTGTCCAATGAGAGACAATTATCAGAGGAGAGGTTCTGCTTCTCAGGAGGGTCACACCCTAATACAAGACCACTTCCTGTTATGCAACAAATAAACTTTATGATTCAATGTTGGGCTAATGCCACAGCCACAAAAAGACATTTCTCCCAGCTGCTAGACAGCAAGCCTTATCTAGACATGGAGGACAGCCTCCTCATGGAGGACAGTGATATGCAAAGTGTTCAGTCTTTGTCAAACTGCTGACAGTCGGCCGGGTAGAGGAGGAGAAGAAGACCCATGAGAAGCAGGTTCCATGGTGTAATGGTTAGCACTCTGGACTTTGACTCCAGTGATCTGAGTTCAAATCTCAGTGGAACCTTTAGTTTAGTTTGGACAGTAATACTGGTGTCCTTTCTGCTTTCTCTAAAAATTCAGGGCTCACTTTGCAGATTTCCAGTCAGCATGTTGTAACTGAATAACTATCAGAGTGTATCAGAAGGAGAAGTTACATAAAGATAGAATTTAAATCTCTCTCCTAAATGACACCTTAATCTGGGATTAATAATGAGTATAAAAGTAGCTGAAGACATAATTTAGTATTATAACACATACCTCCTTTATAGGGCTGTCTTGATAACTGCCTCTCATTTCCACCTGTTGTCTGTTCCATTTGCACAACAGCAGCTGAAACTGATCCACAATCAGTGTTGATCCTAACTGGACAGGCTGGTTTCACACAAGTGTGACTGACTTTTTGGGGCAATATTATAACAAATACTTATGAGACATTATATAAAAAGAAAGGTCAGTGCATCATGACTTTAGCTCCATTCAAAGCTTTAGGAGGCTTCATGGCCTCCATCACTCCATAAGACTGTTCCATCTGTTCTGCATCTCTGATATGTGCTGGGACGTGGTGGCTTGGATGTTTCACTGCAGCTCATCTAGTAATAATGTGTAACACATATATGAACATCAAGCTAATCATGTCATGCTAAACCGAGTCCTTGGAAGAGCAGAAGCTGTGAACAGACCTCATGGAGCAATGGTAGCACGTCTGAGTCCAGATCAGAAGGTTGCATGTTCAAATCATGTCAGGGTCACTGGTTTTATGTAATTTAGTCCTCTTTCTGTTCACACCAGGTCCACTAGAGCTCTCAGACTCCTCCACTGCACTGAAGTCTGGGTAGTTTTCACTTGAAGCAGAATGTCGGCTTTCTCCTGTGTTTTCTGGTTAAATTACTGCACATTCAGGGAAAACAGAGTTAGAGTTAAATAGAGCAAAAAATCCTGAGTCATCGATCTGCATTCGTTTAGAGGGCCGAAAGGGAGCAAGTGTGAAAACACCCTAAATTTTAATCTTAAGTGGGACCAACACTCCCCCGAGTAGCTTCTTCAGTTCTGCAGTGACAATTCCTTCCTTCCTGATGTGATGTTGCTCCTTCTTCTTCCCCTCTGAGCTGGTCGGTACAGTTTGAGCTCTGTGCTGCAGCCATTGCGACAGCCATCGCACCTCAGAGTGATCCAGCAGTGCCTCATGTTCAGCAGCATACAGTGAGCAGCTTTAATCTCTGGATTGACAGACTTTATCTGCGCAGTAACTTGCAGAACAGAAAGTCTTCCAAAATATCTCCTTTCCAGGGATAGCACACCAAAACTATCAACTGAGCAGCACTGGAGATGCTCTGCTCTGTTGATTCATCCAACTGAAAGGAACATTTCTTACATGATCGCAGTCTATCCAGCAGCTGTGCCTGAATGTCAGCTGAGAGATCTTCTGTTCTCCTCCTCACCATGTCATTTGAAAAAGGTACAACTTTCAGTTTATTAGCTGCCTCTGTGCCAAGCAAAAGCTCACACCAGTCAGATCTCTGTCCACCTGTACGGTCACAAATCCGGGGGCAGAGACGCTGTTTTCCGGGATGTCTGGGTGCAGTCCTTTTTTTCTAGCTCTGGACAGGAGCTGTATCCACCCTGAAGGACGGCGCCACAGGAAGTTAAAAGGCACTTTGACTCTGGTGGGACTCGAACCCACAACCTTTGAATCACTTCTCCTGTGTTTATCTAGAAGTCCAATGCGCTATCCATTGTGCCACAGAGCCACAAAGCAGTTCATTTGTTTGTCCTAGAATGAAAGGCAGAAATCCGGAATAAGCAGCAGCATTCCAGAATAGTCAACAGAATTCCGGAATTATACGTAGAATTCAGGAGTAACAGTCAGTATTCTGGCAAGTCAGCAATCCAGAAGGGAAGGCAACATCAGCAGTGGCTCAGTGGTAGAGCAGGGTTGTGTGTCCTTGACCCACATTGCCTCCAGTGCTGGTCATTGTATGACACTGCGTGGCAGCAGCCTTAAGCAATTTCCCTTTTTTTACACTTACACAAGTTTTTAGTTACATGTTATATATGGAGTGAAGAGTAACGCAATTTCAATTCTCTGTATGTCCAGCACATATAGCAGATTTGACAATAAAGCTGACTTTGAATTAAAACAAGTGAGTTGTAAAAAAAAATTCACCCCCCATACAATTGACACTAGAAGAGAACCTATCATTTGAGACCAGAATGTTTTTTTGTACCAGGCTGTAAACATGTTCATTTCTGCTGTGAAGTTGGACATTTTAACATGGGAGTCTATGGGTAATAACACACGTGAATTACAATTTTTCACACATGTCGTAAACATTCCAGACTAGTGGTTAAGACCTTCAAAACTCAGTGTGTAACATTGTTGGTAAAAACTGTTTGCTTTGGCATGTTTGTAGAGAAGATTGAAGTAAGGCGTCTGGACTTGTAGAGTTTTCCTGAAGAGGTTTCGCTGCTCATCCAAGCAGCTTCATCAGTTGTTGATCTGTTGGTGGGGAAACATGGTTTATATGTGGTTGCAGACCTCAGTGGGTGGTCTGGATATGTTGGGTGAAAGAATTTATTCTGCATGGTGTTAACATGCAGTGTGTTCAGATATATAAGTATTCATGTTTATATGTGTTTATCGCTTAATAATGTGATTTTCATAAGTGTTTATGTGTTAGGAAGTTTTATAGAAAATCAAAGTAATTTGCGGATACTGAATGTATTAATAAGTAATTTCATAGTATGTCATATAACGTTGCTGCAGTTCAGGCTGTGGCAGATGAGATCAGTTGTTTTTCTGTTCTCTGGAGAGAGCTCCGGTTGGTACGAGATGGTCATAAATTCAGACTAAGGACAGCAGCACCTCTGACCTGATAAAAGCCAGATTCTAAAGGAATGTGTTTTTCTCCTGAGTACCCAGTTTTATGGTCACCCCCAGATCGGACTCACAACCTATGAGATTTAAGGAATTGGAGTTTTACCTTATTTGGCAGTAAACACTAATAGTCTATTCGCTGTATGAACCAGGGTCTGCAGGGGGATAGTAGATGCCCCTGTGGGCCGGCAGGCAGGAACGCCCATGGGGTATATCAATGTGTGAATTCCATGTCCAGTTGTTGTTGCATTGTTCGTTGTTGCTGTGTGGTTGTTTGTTCTTGTTGGTTGTCCTGTTCTTGTGTTGTTCTTGTTTGGTTCTTTGTGTGCAACAACCCAGAGCTCTGCGACTCAGAATTTGCCTCATTGTTTAATAAATTATAATTTTGAGACCAGAATTTATCCGCTCCTTCCTTACAAACTAATTCAGGGGGTGATCAGAAGGAAACAAGGGGATTTTCACCACGACAATTTGGCACCTGAACAGGGACTCGAAGGAGTGTGGGTCAAATGACATCTTGCCTGACGGAGTGACTACTGGCTGGCCAATAATAACAAGGTAAGCAGATACCTGTTTAATCAAAATTCTGCACATTGGACAATCTAAATTAAGTAGTCACTGGGATGGGTACGGTGTTTTAGAGTTCAAATTGTAAGAGGCAGATTGTAAGTCTTAATAAGTGAAGTAAAATGAGATGAAGTAAAAGAAAATGAGATGAAGTAAAAGAAAATGAGATGAAGTAAAAGAGAAAATGAGATGAAGTAAAAGAGAAAAAGGAAAAGTGACACTGAGAGAGATATTAACCAATTAAAAATAAAAAGAATAAAAAAAGGGTTAATACAATAACGTGAATGAGCGTTATGTCATTGGGAGTGGCATCCCCCGCTATATTTGGACGCAAATATAGATAAAGCTCGGTTGAAAGCCCGTGGGATTTGATGACCCCTGAAACGACAGTGATGACCGCCTAAAGCTTAAAAAATAAAAAAAAAGGGTCACACAGAGGAAAAGTGTCACAGTGATCACAAAATAATAAAGACAAAAAAAAGGATCACGAGAAAAGAGAAAAGAGAAGAAAATATATAGCCTATGGTTTAAGTTGTGTTTTATGTATTGAAAATTGTGTTTAATTGTTTTGACCTCGCGCCGTCGAGGAAAGGTGTTTACTCCGTGCCGTCGGAGAAGTGAGTGTGTGTGTGTAGGCCTATGTGTGTGTGTTTGTAGGTTGAATGAGTGTC
This sequence comes from Parambassis ranga, assembly GCF_900634625.1. Lineage (NCBI taxonomy): Eukaryota > Metazoa > Chordata > Actinopteri > Ambassidae > Parambassis > Parambassis ranga. The sequence goes on along the minus strand of NW_021144804.1, from coordinate 785,498 downwards.
TGTGTGTGTGAAAGTGTGTTTAAGTGAAGGTGTGTGACTCTGTTGCCAGAGTCACAGTGAGGGATAGAAGAAGGCACATATAGAAGGTACATTTTAACATACAGCAGGTACGCAAGAAGGATTTGGTGAGTGGTAATCATGTCTACAATTGATGAACAGATGAGTAAGATGTTGAGCCGTTGCTGCGGACAGGCAGGAGCAGAGGGACAACAGAAGGCTGCAGCTAAGATGGAAGCAGCAGTGTGTACAGCAATGACAGAGCAGGGAGTGAAAGGAGATGATAAAAGCCACTAAAAAGTGTGATTGCAACAGTGGAGAATAGAGTTAAACTAGAGAGAGAGAGAAAGGAGGAGATTATTAGATTATTAGTGTTAGAGACAGTTGAGTTGAAGGAGGCAGTGCAGGCTGATGAGGAGAGACGTAAGATTCTATATCAGGCATATCTGTGCTGCATAGATGATGATTGTGAGGAGTCTGGTAGTACCACTGACATTAAACAGGAAGTAGAGAGCGAGGGAACTCAGGGGGCGGAGATACCGCCTGCCTATTCACCAGCCTCTGCTGTAGCTTCTGCTTCGCCTCAGACCCCACTTCCTGGGATGTACCCCATCATGATTGTCCCTGATGGGAGGGGGCGAGTAACAGACAGACAGACAGGAGTGAACTCTAGTCAACTTGGTGCCCAGCAGCACTGGTACAGACAGGCAACAGAGGAGGGGCTTCCCCTGTTGCTTCAGCAGGCCCAGAAAAATGACCCTGATTTACCAGGAAGTGATTCTATTGCTTGGGAGAGACATGTTGTACACCATATGAATTTACACACAGACACAGAGACCATGGAGATGAAAGGGCTGCAGACACAATTATTAAAGCTGCAGTTAGCTCAAGCTAGAAAGAAAGCAGCATATCAGAGGAAAATGAAGAAATACACCCCTGCATCACAGAGGGTGGTTCAGCCTCAGCCTGCTCCCCCACCTCAGCCACAGTCCCCAGTTGTGGGAAATCTTGATATGTATTTAACCCCACCTTGGGTCACCCGCCCCCACTATCAAGGTGGGTGGGGTCAATATCATAGAGGAGGTAACTGGAGGAGAAAAGAGGGTGGCCGTAGGGGAGGGGGGCATGGAAAGGGTGGATACAGCGGTTTGAGTGGAGGTGACTGCTTCTATTGTGGAAAACCTGGCCACTGGGAAAGAGACTGTCACTACAAGCAGCCCCGTCAGTGACCACAAGGGGCTCCCTGGTATCCTCCCCAGGGAAATGGCTGTCAAAGATCACACCGGCATCTCACATCGTTTCGTCGGTTGGCTTCTTTTGGGAAACCTTTGCCATTCACAGAACTTGTGAAACTGTGTTAGCAGCACCACAGACATTGTTTCATTCGCTCCAGCTCATCACCAGTGAATTTGATGGGCAGAGACTTGTTGATCAAAACTGGAACCTCCCTTATGTGCTCCCCAGATGGATTAATAGTGACTTTTCTTACTGGACAGTGGCTGATGAGAACCACCATGATACAGATGTCTTGTGAAGATATCTGCTGGACTCGTTTTTACCTGAGTCTCCTTAAGGGGGCGGTCTCCTCAGTCTATTCCAGCTGTGGAAACCCTGGATAATGTCTTTCTGACCCTATAGGCTGTCCACTGATCCCTGTAGGTTATTCTCTTCTATGACAGGTGTGAGGATCTCTTCTATCAGGAGAGGTTCTACCTCCTAATGAGAGGGACTACATTGGTCCATCATAGCAGATAAATTGTTTGTGACTGAGGAGGGAGTAGCTGCTGACGTATAGTTAACACCAGAACAGTTTTTAAATGGCTCAAAATGGCAGATAATAGTGTGCCACTTGTTTGCTTAGTAATTGTACCACACATAATATTAAAGAATTAGGCTCCATGGTTAGGAAATGTAAAGCTATTTCTAATAAATAGGCACAGAGGATAGGTGTTTAGAATTCTTCATCCTTTAAAGCTTATTAGGTTGCCATTCATACAGTAGAGGCATAATAAGGCTCAGGAGATGTTAGCCACACTATCACATAACATCTGGTCTTCATCATTTACTGATGTAGGTTTTGTGCCTCCTGTACTCTTGTCTCTTTCATTGTCTCAACTTCCATAATGATCTGGTTCTCCTAGATCACTTAGTTCCTTTATATCTTGATGTTTCTGAAACAGGTGGAGTTGTGAATGGTGTTCTGTTTCAGAAAAAAGAGGGTGAGACAGGTATTAATGTATTTGAGTTTTAAACCGGAAAATAAACTGTTTGAATAACTATTACATTCCACAGCATGGATTGCCAGAATGGATCTCATTTTAAGAGTTTAGACCTGGAAAAGGTGGAGCAGACTTTAGGCCTAAAACATAGGTATGGTGCAGTATATCAACCACAGTCACAGGGAAAAGTGGAAAGGATGAAACTACAACCTAAAACAAAAATTGGCTAAAATCTGTGCACAGACCAAATTTATATGGGTTCAAGTACTATCTATTGTATTGATGTTCTGTTAATAACGCCATATAATGTACACCCTATGAGCTTCTTACAGGTCGACAGTTTCCTGGACCAGCTGGCCGGCTGAGACTGAAGAAGTATGCAGTATGGTATTAATATAAACCATAATATAATGAATTTAAAGCTTTGGTGTTAGTATTTGTATTAAAGGAGAAAGGAGAGATGGAGAGTCCAGAAGGAGCCACACACAGCTGAGTGGGTCCTCCTGAAGGTGATAAAGAGAAAGTGGTCGGAGCCAAGGTGGACAGGTCCTTACCAGGTGGTGGAGCGCACCTCCCACGCGGTGCGGCTGAAAGGCAAAGGAGACACCTGGTATCACTGGAGCCAGTGCACCCCAGCTACAGAACCAGGGAGAACGCTGAGCGACATCCAGCAGCAGCAGGAGGAGGAGAAAATGAAAGGGGCAGAATAATCCCCTGAAACCAGGAGTGTGACCAGTAGGTAGTCTACCCTACTTGGTTGAAGAGGATGAGACGGTGAATACACATACATGAGCAATCATCAGGATCAGCGTGGGACTAAGAGTGATAGGCGAAGTTAAGCGCATCACTCCAACTAAGGGTGATAGGCGAAGTTAAGCGCATCACCCCACCAGGAAACGAACCACAGTCATCAGTAAGGTCAGCTGTCGAGAGGAAGGTCTAAAGTTTCAGGAGCAGAGGTTCTAGTTCCTGTGTCAAGAAAACTCCGGCTGACAAGATGGGACTGTGGGGTAACTGGAGGGTGTTGGGAGCTTGTGTTTTCATGTCAGTAGTTATTGTATCTTTGACTTTATTTTTGTGTGAACATAATTATTTTGTCAGTTTTCCAGGATCCAATGGTAAGTCAAATCCAGGGCCCAGCACACGCAGGGTGAGGAGAGCACCAGGGACAGGAGGAGATGCATGTGTGAGAAACAGGGGAGGTATAGAGTTAGACTACTATAAGGGTTCAGAGTTCTCTTTTATCTTTGATTTGTGCGCAGTAATCAACTGCGGGGGATATAATGCGTCGTGGAGACAGTATGGCGTCTATGTTTGTGGATTGGGGTGGCCAGGGGCCTGGAGATGGTGTTCTTCATGGGAACATGTATGGCAGCACACAAATTGGGCACCTAAAAAAGCTAAAACCACCTCAGGCGGGCGGATCTTGTTCAGTGGGTAGTTCCATATACAAAGAGATTGGAGCTGCATGCAGAATCCTATTATGTTATCAATTACTGGCCTGGACCACAACCCTTATGTTAAATCTTCCAGAGTGCCTGGCCAATGTTGGGACTCCCAACCCGACATTGTAGTCCATAAGCTCACCCCGTTCAATGTATTAGCGTTATCTACTGGTTATGAGGATGATAATATTTGGCTCGGATGGTAAAACAGGTGAGGGAGCAAAATATGTCAGATTGTGTTGCCTGTGCATCAGCGAGGCCCCACCTGTACACTGAACCTGCCCCATTATATCCAGACGATGCATGGGGATTTGATTTCAGTACAGGACCGGATGTTTTTGGATATGTTATTGGCAGAGAAAGGAGGTGTATGTGCTATGTTTGATGAAATGTGTTGTACTTTCATTCCCAATAACACTGCTCCCGACGGTAAGGTCACTAAAGCTTTAGAAGGTTTGAGAACTCTTTCCAGTACGTTGCATGAGCACTCAGGGATAGATAACTCCCTGGACGACTGGCTGATTAGGGTGCTGGGACCCTGGAAGGTGGTAGTATGGTATGTCACTAATCACTTTTTTTGCAGCATTCTTGGGTATTTTGACTACATGTGGTTGTTGTTGTTATATTCCCTGTGTGCACTGTTTAGGTTACAGGTTAATTGTGTCAGCAATTGAAAAGCAGGATTCAGGTTTTCATTCTCCTTCATATCAGATGCCTCTGCTGGCAGCAGAGGTGCCCGTGCCAGGTGCCGACGAGGAAGATTTGTTGTGAGCTCTTATAAGAGCTCAAAAGAGGGAATTGTTGGGTGAAAGAATTTATTCTGCATGGTGTTAACATGCAGTGTGTTCAGATATATAAGTATTCATGTTTATATGTGTTTATCGCTTAATAATGTGATTTTCATAAGTGTTTATGTGTTAGGAAGTTTTATAGAAAATCAAAGTAATTTGCGGATACTGAATGTATTAATAAGTAATTTCATAGTATGTCATATAACGTTGCTGCAGTTCAGGCTGTGGCAGATGAGATCAGTTGTTTTTCTGTTCTCTGGAGAGAGCTCCGGTTGGTACGAGATGGTCATAAATTCAGACTAAGGACAGCAGCACCTCTGACCTGATAAAAGCCAGATTCTAAAGGAATGTGTTTTTCTCCTGAGTACCCAGTTTTATGGTCACCCCCAGATCGGACTCACAACCTATGAGATTTAAGGAATTGGAGTTTTACCTTATTTGGCAGTAAACACTAATAGTCTATTCGCTGTATGAACCAGGGTCTGCAGGGGGATAGTAGATGCCCCTGTGGGCCGGCAGGCAGGAACGCCCATGGGGTATATCAATGTGTGAATTCCATGTCCAGTTGTTGTTGCATTGTTCGTTGTTGCTGTGTGGTTGTTTGTTCTTGTTGGTTGTCCTGTTCTTGTGTTGTTCTTGTTTGGTTCTTTGTGTGCAACAACCCAGAGCTCTGCGACTCAGAATTTGCCTCATTGTTTAATAAATTATAATTTTGAGACCAGAATTTATCCGCTCCTTCCTTACAAACTAATTCAGGGGGTGATCAGAAGGAAACAAGGGGATTTTCACCACGACAGATAAAACTCACAAACAATAGCACTAAATGTTTCCATAACTACCTGTGATGATCTGGCTGCCTGTGCCAGGTGTGTCTAATGACTGGCTAACGACTATGAGACTGCTGGTAGACAGCCCATTGTTCTTGCTGTTAGCATGTGACTTGGAGTGAAACTTCCTGGGAATGGATGAAATAACTGCTTTGTATGTGGTAGAAAGATGAGGCCACCACCTCGAGAAGGTTTTACCAGCTTAACATAGATGGCTTCCTTGACTTCCTCTCTGTCTAAAATGTGAACATTGTTGTCCTCAAAGGAGTGTCCTTTGTCTTTGAGGTGGAGGTGAACAGCTGAGTCTTGTCCTGAGGAGGTGGCTCTCCTGTGCTGAGCCATTCTTCTGTGGAGTGGTTGTTTAGTTTCTCCAATGTACAGATCAGAGCATTCCTCACTGCACTGGACTGCATATATGATATTGCTGTGTTTCTCCCTGGGAGTTTTATCCTTTGGGTGAACCAGTTTCTGTCTCAGGATTGTCCTGCAGTGGAGACTGCAACCTTAACACAGCGCCTTGGAAGAAAAGCAGACTTGCAGAATGAAAGGCAGCATTTCGGAATGAAAAGCATTCCAGAATGAAATTCAAATTTCCGGAATGAAAGGCAGTAATCCAGAATAAGTGGCAGCATTCCAGAATAGACATCAGTATTCCGGAATGATAGGCAGAATTCCCGAATAACACTGTATAGTGGAACAGAAGTCAGCAAGACATCATTCTGGAATGAAAAGCATCCCAGAATGGAAGAAAGCATTCCCAAATGAAAGGCAGAAATCTAGAATGAGAGCATCCTGGAATAGACATCCATCCACCCACTCCAGAATGATAGGCAGGATCCTGGAATGGTAGACAAAATTCTGGGATTAAACCCCTAACCCAACAGCGGCCTGTGATGTCATGGAAGCGTGCGTTCCAAAATGGAAGGCAACATTCCAGGACAAAAGTCAGCTAACAGAATGAAAAGCAGATTTGCGGAATGAAAGACACCATTCCAGAATGAAAAGCAGTCCATAATGAAAGACAAAATTTTGGAATGAAATGCAGAAATCCAGAATAAACAGTAGCATTCCAGTATAGACATCAGTATTCCGGAATGATAGGCAGAATTCCCGAATAACATCATAACATCATTTAATCAATAGGGCTCGACCGATTAGCTCGATCCCCATATGGCCAATCTGTGTTTTCATTGTTGAAGCGTGGACATGCCTGTTTCACTTACTGTGTGCTGGTTGGTACATTGGACTCAAGGATTGGTTTTTGAAGACACTCCTCCAAGTGGTGTCTTCAGTTCTGCTACTATTCTGGTTGGGAATCTGAGTTTTATGTGTTCAGGATCTCTGTGGGTGGATCTTGCAGGAAATCAGACTTTTAATCTGAGGGCCCAGGGTTCAAGTCCCTCTTCAGGAGCAACACTATATATTCCTAACCAGAAATCTTTGTACATATCTTAACCAATGTCAAACTAAGAAAAACATGTGCTTTGTGTTGTTCTTCCACCAACTGAAACATGAAAAGCAAGAAGTCACATGTGGCTCGTTGGTCTAGGGGTATGATTCTCGCTTTGGGTGCGAGAGGTCCCGGGTTCAAATCCCGGACGAGCCCTTATCTTTGAAATTCAGTAGATTGGATGTCTGTCTCATGTTTACATTTACAGGAATAATCTTCAACCCAAATAGGTTCATATTCCAATTTAGACCCTGTAAACAGCAGTCTGCTCAAACTCCTAGAAGCAATCATTCTAGAACTGATATTGTTTCTTCAAGAGAAGAAGTCTTTGCACTGAGGACTAACGTCGGAAGTAAAGGCTCTGTGTTAGCCTAAGCAGCACTTGTATGCAGGGGTACAGCCAGTGCTTAAGTGTAGTTAATGTGAAACAATACAGTCGCGATTTATTGAAGTGAAGCATCCATCCATCCATCCATCTTCTACCGCTTATCCGGGGCCGGGTCGCGGGGGCAGCAGTCTAAGCAGGGACACCCAAACTTCCCTCTCACCAGACACTTCCTCCAGCTCCTCTGGGGGAATCCCGAGGCGTTCCCAGGCCAGCCGAGAGACATAGTCTCTCCACCGCGTCCTGGGTCTTCCCCGGGGCCTCCTCCCAGTGGGACATGCCCGGAACACCTCCCCAGGGAGGCGTCCAGGAGGCATCCGAACCAGATGCCCGAGCCACCTCAGCTGGCTCCTCTCGATGTGGAGGAGCAGCGGCTCTACTCCGAGCTCCTCTCGGGTGACTGAGCTTCTCACCCTATCTCTAAGGGAGCGCCCAGCCACCCTTCGAAGGAAACTCATTTCGGCCGCCTGTATTCGCGATCTCATTCTTTCGGTCACTACCCAAAGCTCATGACCATAGGTGAGGGTAGGAACGTAGATTGACCGGTAAATCGAGAGCCTCGCCTTCCGGCTCAGCTCCTTCTTCACCACAACAGACCGGTACAGCGACCGCATTACTGCGGAAGCTGCACCGATCCGTCTGTCAATCTCCCGCTCCATTTTCCCCTCACTCGTGAACGAGACCCCGAGATACACAAACTCCTCCACTTGGGGCAGGAGCTCTCCTCCGACCCAGAGAGGACAGACTACCTTTTTCCGGTCGAGAACCATGGCCTCAGACTTGGAGGTGCTGATTCTCATCCCAGCCGCTTCACACTCGGCTGCAAACCGTCCCAGTGCACACTGGAGGTCCCGGCTCGATGAAGCCAACAGGACAACATCATCTGCAAAAAGCAGAGATGAAATCCTATGGTTCCCGAACCAGATCCCCTCCGGTCCCTCGCTGCGCCTAGAAATTCTGTCCATAAAAATTATGAACAGAACCGGTGACAAAGGGCAGCCCTGCCGGAGTCCAACATGCACTGGGAACAGGTCTGACTTACTGCCGGCAATACGAACCAAACTCCTGCTCCGGCCATACAGGGACCTAACGGCCCTCAGCAGAGGGCCACGGACCCCATACTCCCAGAGCACCTCCCACAAGATGCCGCGAGGGACACGGTCGAACGCCTTCTCCAAGTCCACAAAACACATGTGGACTGGTTGGGCGAACTCCCATGAACCCTCCAGCACCCTGCGGAGGGTATAGAGCTGGTCCAGTGTTCCGCGGCCAGGACGAAAACCACATTGCTCCTCCTTAATCCAAGGTTCGACTATAGGCCTAATTCTCCTCTCCAGTACCCTGGCGTAGACTTTCCCAGGGAGGCTGAGGAGTGTGATCCCCCTGTAGTTGGAGCACACCCTCCGGTCCCCCTTTTTAAAAAGAGGGACCACCACCCCGGTCTGCCAGTCCAGCGGCACTGCCCCCGATTGCCACGCGATGTTGCAGAGGCGTGTCAACCAAGACAGCCCCACAACATCCAGAGACTTAAGGTACCCAGGGCGAATCTCATCCACCCAAGTGAAGTGAAGCAGTCGGCATATTTTCACGATATATTTTATTTTTTATATCGTTTTTGTCTGCTGGTGGGTGCCTGCTCCCCTGCGTGTGTGTCTGTGCTGCTGGGTGTGCATCGGGCTGGAACTGTGCCGTACGTGACAGACAGCAGGGGAGACCTGTAAACGTGCTGAAATGACTTTGTTTAGTAAAAGGAAAAGGTATAAACGTGTTCTATTGTAAGGGGACCACCTGCATGCAGATGTACTTTAATACGTGGATTAGGCTACTACTAAATCCATAGGCGTCGCTACCATTATATCAGAGGGGGACGTGTCCCCCCCACATTTTAAAACGGCCCGTTTGGACCCCCCCACATTTAGTGAGTAGGAAACTCCACCTAATGCTGTCTCGATTGCTCGTGAAAAACTCTGTTCCACTAAGTTCGTAAGAGAATAACCTCACCACTGAAATCCACTCCATGTTTTCCTGGTTACCACAGCGCTGCAATACCGTTACTATAGTAACGGACCTAACAAAGCCAGTGGCTTTCTTCGAGCGAGCGTAAAACACCGTAAAGAGAACCGTCAGTGCTGGTCGACGCTGGAGGAGGTAACGTCAGTGTCATCCCACAAAGTCCAGCTCATGCTGAAGCCTGACTGTTTGTCACATGGCCCCAGGTGACGTTTGGTTGATGTTAAATCAACTTTGAAAAGTTGGGAGGAAGCTGCTGTTTACTGTCAGTTACAGTAGACGGTATTATTTGTCTGATGACATGTTGTTGCCTTTTCTGCTCCCTCCGCACACACAATGGACATGAGGACATTCCCAACAAAGACACGGAGAGTTAGAGTTGTTTTCAGCATTAACCCATATTGTAATAAGGCCAGGTTAGCTCCTGTTAGCCTGCTAGCTTCAGCCTCGCCGAGCCAGTGCACATAGCCACCTGCTCCTATTCTTATCAGCAAGAATAAAACACATGTGATGGACCGTCAGGACACAGTGGTGCATTATATGAACAGGGAAACACTGATGTAGCAGATGAGGCAGGGCGTCATTATAAACACATCCACAAGGTTTGTTGTGAATTCAGCAGTTTTATAAGCAAATAAAAATAAGGACATGCATCTTTTTGTAAGTTAGTATTTTTAGTGTTTCAGTATTATCTGCATTAAGCAGTTTGGTTCATTTTTCTATGGGATTTGCCAGTTTTTTGTCTCTGTAAATGAGAGAAGGCCTCAGATATGGAGGCTGTTAGTGTAGTAGCACCAGTATGTTTGACAAAACTGTTGTTTCACTTGGAATTAGTTTCTGTTTGTCACCGAGTTTTTGTTGAATCTGTCTCTGAAATAGTCATTAAGTGTTTACTTCTGTAGGTAAAATAGTTTAACAACCTGTTAAAATCCACAGGAAATCTCAACTACTTCATATTATTATATTTCATAATATACTGATGTACTTTTTTTCACCACCCACCCACAGAAGGTGTCCCCCCACATTTTTAATGCTTCCTACGCCACTGACTAAATCACATTTTTACTTGTCAACAGTAATTAATTAATTGGTAATTAATTAATGAATGTAAAATGAAAACTCACATTTCTTTATAGCCATTCAAGTCTGTGTGAGAGTAACTACAACTAACAATACTGTTTGTACTACTACTGTTTTCAAGGTGAATGATGACTTCTTGCAGATCACCACAAAGCCGCTGCATTGAAGTTCATGGCCCAGCTGAACCACTTCTCAAAGAAGCTTCTGTAAGTTTCCCAGAACAAAGGAGGAACTTCAATATTAATGAAAGATTCACATGTTTATGTGATGCTCAGGATCAACATGAGTGTTGTGTGTTTGTGTTTTTTAACCCTATAGGAGGGCAGCTTACACGTTCTGAAGACAGGAGCCCAGCGATGTGGGAGTTTCATCCAACTTAATTTGGTATATTGAAATGCAAAGGTTTATGTCCTGGAGGAATGTTATGCACCTTACTGTTTCTATTTCTGCTGCATTTATTGGATGGAAAAACTCAATTCAATTGAGTTCATCCAGTGAGTATAGGTTAAACAAATGAGTGATATTTAATCACAATAAATATACAGCAACGCAGTGATTAATGTGATTAAAATTTTAATCATGTGACGGCACTAGTTCAAACGTTTGCGTTCAAAGAACAGATGACCTACCAGTGGATGTCATGGTCATGGTTTTCTGCAGAAAGTCTCGTTCGTTTTCTAACATGGCAACCTTCTCCTTTAGAGTTTTGATTTCTGTCAACAGGCTCTTGTTCTGACTTTTGCAACCCTCACCTCTCATTAAAGCTGGTTTCCAATGATGTGTGTCTGGGTGCGTACACACTGTCAGCCACTGCGTCACACCCCAGCTGATACATGACCGCACCAGGTGACTGCTGCTATGACCTATGTTGGTTGTCAGCATTCCTTCCATTCCATTACAGCAGCATGAAAACAAGGTCCTGAGCAGCATAACAATAGATAAAGTAGAAATAAAGACTATGTACAGAGCAACCATAAGACATGCAGATATACAGATGAGAAATGTACAGAGATGTATTATGTCCTGTTATGATATCATGAAAAACTCTGAGTATTACACTGTAGGTGAGGATGTTATTGTCAACTATGCCTGTTGACATCAGACAAAAACTGAAAGAAAACTAGAAAGTGGTAAGTGCTCTTGTTTCAAATGTGATGTGCACTGTACCACTGAAGCTCGTCTGTGAAGTGTAGTGCCTCTGTGTGTATGTCACAGTGATGTTAACAGAAGTCAGATAGGTCTGTTAACACATATAAAAACAACTTACTGAACAACAGCATAGATGTGAAGGTGAATATATGTCCCCTCACATGTTCCTCAGTTAAAAGTGTCATTGCATTGGCCGGGAATCTAACCCGGGCCTCCCGCGTGGCAGGCGAGAATTCTACCACTGAACCACCAATGCTGTGAAAAGCTGACATCTAGTGGTGCCATCGCAGGTTGCAGCCTCCTCATTCCAAAATCAATCCCTCCTCCACATAAAGTCAAAAGTTATAAATTCACCTCATTACATGAGCGGTTGTGTGTAATGACGCGGCTCACCAGCAGAGGGCGGGTGACGGAGCAACAAGCAGGAAACTACAGGGGAGAAGAGACACAAGCATCCACAGATCAGAACAGACACTCAGCTCTTCTCTCTGAGACCATGATGATACCGTCACATATCATCACTGCACATGTTTTTGGCTGCACGTCTGGAAATGAGAGGAGACAGAACATTATCATACATGTTGCATAAGTAAAGTCACATGACATGCACCACTGTAAACAAAGGAAATCACATATTCCTAGACTCTTAGAACACAGAGCTGAAGGATGGATGTAAGACAGCAGTTTGTTGCTCTCTGACTTTTCTGCCAACAACAGTGAACATGGTCTGGACCAGGGTCCCTTTAGCCACCAGGCTCTCGATGGCCTCCACATCGTATCCTCCGGCAGCCAGAGCCTTCTGGAGGGCGGCTGCAGACACGCCGCTCCGCTCCTTGGAAGCGGCCACAGCTTTCACGATGAGCTCGCTGACGCTGGAGCCGGACTTGTTCGGCTTGGAGACCTTCTTCTTCTGCGCTTCGGCCAGAGCGGCGGCTGGAGCTGGAGCTTCTTCTGCCATGTTCAGTTCGTAGCTGCAACACAAGCACAGTCAGAGTGTATGTGTGAATAACAGAAGCTCTTCACTGTAATAAATTTCAAGCCTGTTCAACTTAGACATGAAAGTTCAAAAGTTAAAAATGTGAGTAAATACAACTTTCAGATAAGCTTGGTTTTAACTCAAAAGTGTAAATTGAACATTCTGGTAAACTAATATTTGTTCATTTTTAAAACTTGATGCTGTGAGTTACAACAACTTACTTGGTGTATTTTTCTGTAATTGAACTTACTTTAATGTGTCAAACTAATGAAGATCTCCACACTATTTCAACTCATAATTTTCACTTATAGATAATAAAAAATGTCACTATAAATTATGTGGACTCATATTTTTCAGTAGTTTCTACTTAGAACAATGATTTTACAACTCAAATGTTCAAATGATTTATTCAAACAAAAAATCTGTTTTTTAATAACATTCACTCCAACAAGGAAGGAGGTACAATATAAAAACTGCCAGGCATATATATTCTTACATATATGCCCATTCCTGCAGTGAGAAGAGCAGCAACATCGGGTAAAACAAACGACTAGACAAAACAAAGCCTTTCTTTAACAACAAATGATGCAAAGTGGGATTAGTACAACAAAACTTCTATGCACATTCCCTGATCATGTTTCAAACAACAGTATCAGTTACCATCTGTTATAACATTTTCACCACCTGTTGGGTGAAAGAATTTATTCTGCATGGTGTTAACATGCAGTGTGTTCAGATATATAAGTATTCATGTTTATATGTGTTTATCGCTTAATAATGTGATTTTCATAAGTGTTTATGTGTTAGGAAATTTTATAGAAAATCAAAGTAATTTGCGGATACTGAATGTATTAATAAGTAATTTCATAGTATGTCATATAACGTTGTTTTCTGCAGTTCAGGCTGTGGCAGATGAGATCAGTTGTTTTTCTGCTCTCTGGAGAGAGCTCCGGTTGGTACGAGATGGTCATAAATTCAGACTAAGGACAGCAGCACCTTTGACCTGATAAAAGCCAGATTCTAAAGGAATGTGTTTTTCTCCTGAGTACCCAGTTTTATGGTCACCCCCAGATTGGACTCACAACCTATGAGATTTAAGGAATTGAAGTTTTTACCTTATTTGGCAGTAAACACCAATGGTCTAGTTGCTGTATGAACCAGGGTCTGCAGGGGGATGGTAGATGCCCCTGTGGGCCGGCAGGCAGGAACGCCCATGGGGTATATCAATGTGTGAATTCCATGTCCAGTGGTTGTTGCATTGTTCGTTGTTGCTGTGTGGTTGTTTGTTCTTGTTGGTTGTCCTGTTCTTGTGTTGTTCTTGTTTGGTTCTTTGTGTGCAACAACCCAGAGCTCTGCGACTCAGAATTTGCCTCATTGTTTAATAAATTATAATTTTGAGACCAGAATTTATCCGCTCCTTCCTTACAAACTAATTCAGGGGGTGATCAGAAGGAAACAAGGGGATTTTCACCCCGACAATTTGGCGCCCGAACAGGGACTCGAAGGAGTGTGGGTCAAATGACATCTTGCCTGACGGAGTGACTACTGGCTGGCCAATAATAACAAGGTAAGCAGATACCTGTTTAATCAAAATTCTGCACATTGGACAATCTAAATTAAGTAGTCACTGGGATGGGTACGGTGTTTTAGAGTTCAAATTGTAAGAGGCAGATTGTAAGTCTTAATAAGTGAAGTAAAAGAAAATGAGATGAAGTAAAAGAGAAAATGAGATGAAGTAAAAGAGAAAAAGGAAAAGTGACACTGAGAGAGATATTAACCAATTAAAAATAAAAAGAATAAAAAAAGGGTTAATACAATAACGTGAATGAGTGTTATGTCATTGGGAGTGGCATCCCCCGCTATATTTGGACGCAAATATAGATAAAGCTCGGTTGAAAGCCCGTGGGATTTGATGACCCCTGAAACGACAGTGATGACCGCCTAAAGCTTAAAAAATAAAAAAAAAGGGTCACACAGAGGAAAAGTGTCACAGTGATCACAAAATAATAAAGACAAAAAAAAGGATCACGAGAAAAGAGAAAAGAGAAGAAAATATATAGCCTATGGTTTAAGTTGTGTTTTATGTATTAAAAATTGTGTTTAATTGTTTTGACCTCGCGCCGTCGAGGAAAGGTGTTTACTCCGTGCCGTCGGAGAAGTGAGTGTGTGTGTGTAGGCCTATGTGTGTGTGTTTGTAGGTTGAATGAGTGTCTGTGTGTGTGAAAGTGTGTTTAAGTGAAGGTGTGTGACTCTGTTGCCAGAGTCACAGTGAGGGATAGAATAAGGCACATATAGAAGGTACATTTTTAACATACAGCAGGTACGCAAGAAGGATTTGGTGAGTGGTAATCATGTCTACGTGGAAGACAATTGATGAACAGATGAGTAAGATGTTGAGCCGTTGCTGCGGACAGGCAGGAGCAGAGGGACAACAGAAGGCTGCAGCTGAGATGGAAGCAGCGGTGTGTACAGCAATGACAGAGCAGGGAGTGAAAGGAGATGATAAAAAGCCACTAAAAAGTGTGATTGCAACAGCGGAGAATAGAGTTAAACTAGAGAGAGAGAGAAAGGAGGAGATTATTAGATTATTAGTGTTAGAGACAGTTGAGTTGAAGGAGGCAGTGCAGGCTGATGAGAGACGTAAGATTCTATATCAGGCATATCTGTGCTGCATAGATGATGATTGTGAGGAGTCTGGTAGTACCACTGACATTAAACAGGAAGTAGAGAGCGAGGGAACTCAGGGGGCGGAGATACCGTCCTCCCTATTCACCAGCCTCTGCTGTAGCTTCTGCTTCGCCTCAGACCCCACCTCCTGGGATGTACCCCATCATGACTGTCCCTGATGGGAGGGGGCGAGTAACAGACAGACAGACAGGAGTGAACTCTAGTCAACCTGGTGCCCAGCAGCACTGGTACAGATCAGCAACAGAGGAGGGGGGCTTCCCCTGTTGCTTCAGCAGGCCCAGAAAAATGACCCTGATTTACCAGGAAGTGATTCTGTTGCTTGGGAGAGACATGTTGTACACCATATGAATCTACACACAGACACAGAGACCATGGAGATGAAAGGACTGCAGACACAATTATTAAAGCTGCAGTTAGCTCAAGCTAGAAAGAAAGCAGCATATCAGAGGAAAATGAAGAAATATACCCCTGCATCACAGAGGGTGGTTTAGCCTCAGCCTGCTCCCCCACCTCAGCCACAGTCCCCAGTTGTGGGAAATCTTGATATGTATTTAACCCCATCTTGGGTCACCCGCCCCCACTATCATGGTGGGTGGGGTCAATATCATAGAGGAGGTAACTGGAGGGGAAAAGAGGGTGGCCGTGGGGGAGGGGGGCATGGAAGGGGTGGATACAGCGGTTTGAGTGGAGGTGACTGCTTCTATTGTGGAAAACCTGGCCACTGGGAAAGAGACTGTCACTACAAGCAGCCCCGTCAGTGACCTCAAGGGGCTCCCTGGTATCCTCCCCAGGGAAATGGCTGTCAAAGATCACACCGGCATCTCACATCGTTTCGTCGGTTGGCTTCTTTTGGGAAACCTTTGCCATTCACAGAACTTGTGAAACTGTGTTAGCAGCACCACAGACATTGTTTCATTCGCTCCAGCTCATCACCAGTGAATTTGATGGGCAGAGACTTGTTGATCAAAACTGGAACCTCCATTATGTGCTCCCCAGATGGATTAATAGTGACTTTTCTTACTGGACAGACTTTTTATGCTTCCAGAGTGTTGGAGTAGCTGGACAGTGGCTGATGAGAACCACTATGATACAGATGTCTTGTGAAGATATCTGCTGGACTCGTTTTTACCTGAGTCTCCTTAAGGGGGCGGTCTCCTCAGTCTATTCCAGCTGTGGAAACCCTGGATAATGTCTTTCTGACCCTATAGGCTGTCCACTGATCCCTGTAGGTTATTCTCTTCTATGACAGGTGTGAGGATCTCTTCTATCAGGAGAGGTTCTACCTCCTAATGAGAGGGACTACATTGGTCCATCACAGCAGATAAATTGTTTGTGACTGAGGAGGGAGTAGCTGCTGACGTATAGTTAACACCAGAACAGTTTTAAATGGCTCAAAATGGCAGATAATAGTGTGCCACTTGTTTGCTTAGTAATTGTACCACACATAATATTAAAGAATTAGGCTCCATGGTTAGGAAATGTAAAGCTATTTCTAATAAATAGGCACAGAGGATAGGTGTTTAGAATTCTTCATCCTTTAAAGCTTATTAGGTTGCCATTCATACAGTAGAGGCATAATAAGGCTCAGGAGATGTTAGCCACACTACCACATAACATCTGGTCTTCATCATTTACTGATGTAGGTTTTGTGCCTCCTGTACTCTTGTCTCTTTCATTGTCTCAACTTCTATAACGATCTGGTTCTCCTAGATCACTTAGTCCCATTTTATCTTGATGTTTCTGAAACAGGTGGAGTTGTGAATGGTGTTCTGTTTCAGAAAAAAGAGGGTGAGACAAGTATTAATGTATTTGAGTTTTAAACCGGATGATAAACTGTTTGATTAACTATTACATTCCACAGCATGGATTCCCAGAATGGATCTCATTTTAAGAGTTTAGACTTGGAAAAGGTGGAGCAGACTTTAGGCCTAAAACAGAGGTATGGTGCAGTATATCAATCATAGTTACAGGGAAAAGTGGAAAGGATGAAACTACAACCTAAAACAAAAATTGGCTAAAATCTGTGCACAGACCAAATTTATATGGGTTCAAGTATTATCTATTGTATTGATGTTCTGTTAATAACGCCATATAATGTACACCCTATGAGCTTCTTACAGGTCGACAGTTTCCTGGACCAGCTGGCCGGCTGAGACTGAAGAAGTATGCAGTATGGTATTAATATAAACCATAATATAATGAATTTAAAGCTTTGGTGTTAGTATTTGTATTAAAGGAGAAAGGAGAGATGGAGAGTCCAGAAGGAGCCACACACAGCTGAGTGGGTCCTCCTGAAGGTGATAAAGAGAAAGTGGTCGGAGCCAAGGTGGACAGGTCCTTACCAGGTGGTGGAGCGCACCTCCCACGCGGTGCGGCTGAAAGGCAAAGGAGACACCTGGTATCACTGGAGCCAGTGCACCCCAGCTACAGAACCAGGGAGAACGCTGAGCGACATCCTGCAGCAGCAGGAGGAGGAGAAAATGAAAGGGGCAGAATAATCCCCTGAAACCAGGAGTGTGACCAGTAGGTAGTCTACCCTACTTGGTTGAAGAGGATGAGACGGTGAATACACATACATGAGCAATCATCAGGATCAGCGTGGGACTAAGAGTGATAGGCGAAGTTAAGCGCATCACTCCAACTAAGGGTGATAGGCGAAGTTAAGCGCATCACCCCACCAGGAGACGAACCACAGTCATCAGTAAGGTCAGCTGTCGAGAGGAAGGTCTAAAGTTTCAGGAGCAGAGGTTCTAGCTCCTGTGTCAAGAAAACTCCGGCTGACAAGATGGGACTGTGGGGTAACTGGAGGGTGTTGGGAGCTTGTGTTTTCATGTCTGTAGTTAGTGTATCTTTGACTTTATTTTTGTGTGAACATAATTATTTTGTCAGTTTTCCAGGATCCAATGGTAAGTCAAATCCAGGGCCCAGCACACGCAGGGTGAGGAGAGCACCAGGGACAGGAGGAGATGTATGTGTGAGAAACAGGGGAGGTATAGAGTTAGACTACTATAAGGGTTCAGAGTTCTCTTTTATCTTTGATTTGTGCGCAGTAATCAACTGCGGGGGACATAATGTGTCGTGGAGACAGTATGGAGAAGTTTGTGGATTGGGGTGGCAGCACACAAATTGGGCACCTAAAAAAGCTAAAACCACCTCAGGCGGGCGGATCTTGTTCAGTGGGTATTTCCATATACAAAGAGATTGGAGCTGCACGCAGAATCCCATTATGTTATCAATTACTGGCCTGGACCACAACCCTTATGTTAAATCTTCCGGAGTGCCTGGCCAATGTGGGACTCCCAACCCGACATTGTAGTCCATAAGCTCACCCCGTTCGATGTATTAGCGTTATCTACTGGTTATGAGGATGATAATATTTGGCTCGGATGGTAAAACAGGTGAGGGAGCAAAATATGTCAGATTGTGTTGCCTGTGCATCAGCGAGGCCCCACCTGTACACTGAACCTGCCCCATTATATCCAGACGATGCATGGGGATTTGATTTCAGTACAGGACCGGATGTTTTTGGATATGTTATTGGCAGAGAAAGGAGGTGTATGTGCTATGTTTGATGAAATGTGTTGTACTTTCATTCCCAATAACACTGCTCCCGACGGTAAGGTCACTAAAGCTTTAGAAGGTTTGAGAACTCTTTCCAGTACTTGCATGAGCACTCAGGGATAGATAACCCCCTGGACGACTGGCTGATTAGGGTGCTGGGACCCTGGAAGGCGGTAGTATGGTATGTCACTAATCACTTCTTTTGCAGCATTCTTGGGTATTTTGACTATATGTGGTTGTTGTTATATTCCCTGTGTGTACTGTTTAGGTTACAGGTTAATTGTGTCAGCAATTGAAAAGCAGGATTCAGGTTTTCATTCTCCTTCATATCAGATGCCTCTGCTGGCAGCAGAGGTGCTCGTGCCAGGTGACGACGAGGAAGATTTGTTGTGAGCTCTTATAAGAGCTCAAAAGAGGGAATTGTTGGGTGAAAGAATTTATTCTGCATGGTGTTAACATGCAGTGTGTTCAGATATATAAGTATTCATGTTTATATGTGTTTATCGCTTAATAATGTGATTTTCATAAGTGTTTATGTGTTAGGAAATTTTATAGAAAATCAAAGTAATTTGCGGATACTGAATGTATTAATAAGTAATTTCATAGTATGTCATATAACGTTGTTTTCTGCAGTTCAGGCTGTGGCAGATGAGATCAGTTGTTTTTCTGCTCTCTGGAGAGAGCTCCGGTTGGTACGAGATGGTCATAAATTCAGACTAAGGACAGCAGCACCTTTGACCTGATAAAAGCCAGATTCTAAAGGAATGTGTTTTTCTCCTGAGTACCCAGTTTTATGGTCACCCCCAGATTGGACTCACAACCTATGAGATTTAAGGAATTGAAGTTTTTACCTTATTTGGCAGTAAACACCAATGGTCTAGTTGCTGTATGAACCAGGGTCTGCAGGGGGATGGTAGATGCCCCTGTGGGCCGGCAGGCAGGAACGCCCATGGGGTATATCAATGTGTGAATTCCATGTCCAGTGGTTGTTGCATTGTTCGTTGTTGCTGTGTGGTTGTTTGTTCTTGTTGGTTGTCCTGTTCTTGTGTTGTTCTTGTTTGGTTCTTTGTGTGCAACAACCCAGAGCTCTGCGACTCAGAATTTGCCTCATTGTTTAATAAATTATAATTTTGAGACCAGAATTTATCCGCTCCTTCCTTACAAACTAATTCAGGGGGTGATCAGAAGGAAACAAGGGGATTTTCACCCCGACACACCCCAACCAGTTAACTAGCAGGTTAGAGAACGTACAGAGCAGTCTATACAGGATACATCAGTATCAGTATCTGAAAGTTGTTCCTGAGTCCATGTATCCTAGCTGAACACTGGTCAGCTTTGACCTTCAGGCTGACCCTCTGCAGGAATTCAAACGTGTACTTCATGGCACAAGGGTACTCCAGATGGAGGCAGTAGATGAGACCCATCAGCATTGCAAAGCCAGACGGTACATCGCTGATGTCAGGATCGTCTCCTCTAGCACCACAGCTACGTTGAAGATTTCAACAGGGAAAGCATCATGCAGGATGCCTTCATACCCACTCAGAAGTCCAACAGTCATTCCCTTCATGAGGACATCCAGGGTTTCTCCATGAACCTTAAACAAATAGGAAAAAATAATATTCGTTCTCACTTTATTTGAGTAAAGAACAAAATATAGTCAAAATACAAACAAATGCCTTCTAATTGCCCAACATGGTTATTCTTAATTTTCCACTTTTATTCTTTTATTTTTAATTCTATTTTAATTAAAGATAAAATAATTCTTATCATTGTTTTTAATTGTATTTTTAATTCTAGGTTATTTGTTCCTTATCTGTTTCCAGTTTTTATGCTTCTCTAGTAGCACACTGCATTGTCTTATTTGTTCTGCTGCTGTAACACTCCAGTCCGGTAGGCGGCGGTAATGCGCCTTACAAGGTGGCTCCCACCGCCAATAAACTGAAGAAGAAGAAAAGAAGGAAGGAGGGGGAAGAGAAGAAGACGAGCACAGCGACAGCACATGTGAAGAAGGAGTTTGTTGTTCGCTAGCTGAACAGAAGTGTAACTACTGTGAGTGTTTCATCATCTGAATGGCTGCTGCGGAGTCTCTGAGAGCTTTTATCAGCGAGCGGCTAACTGCTGCTGCTGCTGAAATATTGGGAGTGTTTGAACAAACTATCGTCCAGTACGAGGGAGAGCTGGACCGTCAGCGCAAACTGCTGGATCTGCTCCTGAAGCCTGAGATCAAGCTACACAGAACAGGTATGTAAACATGACAATGTCACGGAACAACAACGGCTCTGTGTGAAAAGAGTGACATTCAGCACATAGTGTTTCTGACAGGAGGACACTGACTTCATGACTTGGAGCTGAGCTGGGTGAAGACGCTCGCTCATTACCACTGTGTACGTCATCAGTCGTTGAGCTGAGCATCATCGATGTAGCCCGAGTTGATAAACGTTTTCATTTATTGCGGTTCATCCGTTCAAACGTGACCTGAACAACAACAATATGAGTTTTTGTTCACAACCAAAAGTTTAGCGGCGTCAACAGAGGTTTTTGGTGTCCGCGCATCTGCCTGATCAAAATACTGCAGCACTAAACAATCCATACAGACAACAGCTGCTTAGAATGCGCGGACATCATTATATGTTGTTGTCATCATCGTCATGGTTTGTGTAGTTCACTGCTGAGTTGTGGTTTAACCTGCATGTTTAAAAAGTAAACAGTGCAGCACTGATATGATCATTACATGTTGGCTGGTAGCTGAATTCCACCAGTGCCGTGGTGCACACCTCCACAGACCACAGCCAGGTTCAGATGTGACAGCTTAACACCCTCCTGTCTGCCAATGACAGACACAGACAGCAGTATTATTTAAACAAAGTCCATGGTTTGGTTCCTGGGGGTCAGGGATCAAGACTCGCTCAGTTACAGCACATATAAACTACCTGATCACAGCTAGCAGGTGCTAATTGTCTAATGATGATGTTGAACATGCTGTCACATGCTGGCCACATCACTACGTTCACTGTTACTGCTGAAATAATGAAAAATTTAATTTTAAGGAAGAAACGTTCCTGATGTTACTTCCTGGTTTGTACAAAAAAACAACATTCCTATGTGTGTGTGCATGGGGCAGCTATTTATTATGTTTAATAAAAAGAACAAAGACCTGTTCTATAGGAAAGGTGACCTTAAATGACTTCTGCTATGATCTGCTGCTGTATAGAAAACAGCTGCTCCCTATATAATGGCAGGGAAACACTGGTAAGTGTGGAATATAATGTAACAACAGTAGTTAGTAGTGTGTGAATGTCCCACACAGGGAAGCCTAATATTTTGTTACTGCACCCTAAGTCAGACTTGCTTAATGTCTGTTGACATGATATTACTGAAAAGCTGATGGTATTTCTATGTTAGAATTCTCTATATATAGAAAATACATCTCTCTGTGTGCTGTAAACCTTCTGACCCTCTGACCTGCAGATCTCCCTCAACAACACAGTTTACAAGTGGAGGATGTTCTGGCTGACCAGCAGCTCTGTAACCAGAAGAAGAGCTCCATTCTGGACCAGGAGGAACCAGAACCTCCACAGGTTAAAGAGGAACAGCAGGAAGTCTGCACCAGTCATGAAGGAGAGCAGCATGTACTGAAAGAGGAGACTGATCCCTCTATAGTAACTGCTGCTTATGATGGACCAGAACCAAACCATGACATGGTTCTCTCTCACAACGCTCCTCAAGGTAAAACGTCTCTAAAATGTTTTTTTTTCTTTGTCAGAACCTGGATGTTTATTATTATTTCTGTTTATTAGAACTTTAATGTTGGTTCAGGTCATTTGGTTGTTCCAGGGTTTAGATCTTTCCATCAACACATTAGTCAGGGCTCTTGTATGTGTATGTGGGTATGGACTGGCCATCTGGCATTCCGGGTAATGCCCAGTGCACCGGAACACATTTTTGGGTTGGGGATGGCATAATGTAATCAAAGGTTAGGGCTGAAACAAACCAGTATTTTGGTACTCGGATACTTGCCGATTATTTTAGCAATTATTCAAGTACTCGGATCACACGTAAATGTCATAGTTTTCTCATGGAAACGGCTGCAGCGGCATTGCTTCAGTCTAGGGCTGGGCGATAAAAACGATAACGATAATTATCGCGATATAACTTTTTTCAATAACAACATGACAAAAGTTCGATAACGCTCAATAAATGTGTACACGTTGTGTGACGCTGCACATGTGCATTGCATGCTGGGCTCTCGAGTGCTACATGTGGAGCTGTACCGTCACTGTGTTCAACTTTTTTTTCTCCGAAAAGAGGACACTTTAGGCTTTCTCTTAGTATACTCCGCCATGTCTCTGTCTTGTTTACAGGCTGTGTCTATGGGAAAGTCAGTGTCCAATCGGACAATGGAACGAGATCACAAGGTGCTCAAACTAGAATTGTAGAGCTTTCTGCTCTCATATATATCTCTCTCTATATGAAAGATGATTGAATCGACACGAGACGTATCACCCCTGACTTGCTGGGTCGTCTACACGGTTGAAAAGCAGCTCTGAATGCAATAAAAGACGCGTAGCGGACCGTTATCTCAGCTGGAATGTCATCAAAGACAATAGAGCGAATGGCACATTTTTTACTTATAGTGTAATAAATTTGTATGGGTTATGGTTCTACATTTTAGTACAAAGATATAGATTGTAATATTGATTTCATGGAGATTTTATTAAGAGATATACACCTTAGTTTTTTGAAGAATTGGTCATGTCATGTTTTGACAAATAAAGAGAACACCACAATTAACCATCTGGTTTCTATAAACTGTTCTCCTCTAAATGTGAAATAAATATAGATTTTACATATCGTGTTAATTATCGATATCGACTGATATGGAAATAAATGATCATGATAAATTTTTTGCTCCTCCATACCCGGCGCCAAAACCGTGTGTCTATGTGTCCGACCTGCAAACTGCTCACTCGCTTTTGAACCCAGGACCTCTTGCACTCAAAACACCGATCATCCCGCTGCACCACAAGAGAATCATTCGCAATGACATTGGGCAGTCGTCGAATGCTAAATTAGTTGTCAATGAATTTTGCCTTCGAATATTAGTCGAGTACTCGAGTAATCATTACAGCCCTAAAAAAATACATCATAGATATTTTCTATCAACCACAATGGTATTTGAGATGTTAGTATTAGTATTAAATAACAATGTTGGTGATGCAGCAGTATACCAAAGGGGTACTGGGAAACTCACTCTAAGCTTGAACTGGAAAACTTGAGAGCTCTGCTTTGTGTCCATTTGTTCCTCCAGTTCTCCCTCAACAACATGACTGTAAGGAGGAAGAGATCCTGTCTGACCAGCAGCTCTGTAACCAGGAAAAAAAATCCAGTCTGGACCATTTTGAACCGATTGTCATCCAATACAAAGAAGAGATCAACCATCGGGACCCACTGCTGACACCTGAGATAAAGTTACACAGAGCAGGTATGTGAAACTGCAAACAAGCAGTGAATCCAGTGACTCGTGCAGGATCCTACTCAGTTCTGTGCAACGTTTATATTAAGCTCAATGATCAAAACTGTGAAACATGTTTTCTTGTTTCTTCTAACCCTTTAGATCTCACTCAACAACACAATTTTAAGGAGAAAGAGCTGATTCTGGCTGACCAGCAGCTCTGTAACAAGAACAGGAACAGCAGCCTGGATTGGGAGGAACCAGAACTCCCACAGGTTAGAAAGGAACCGCATGTTCTCTGCAGCAGTCATGAGGAAGAGCAGCATGAACTGAGAGAGGACACTGAGCCCTCTATATTGACTGTTGCTAATGAAAGGAACTATATTGAACTAGAACCAAGCTGTGACAGGATTGTCTCTCACAACTTTCCTCCAGGAAAAAAATCTGTAAAATCTAAACCTGGTAGAAAAGGTGAGAAACCACATTCTTGCAAAACATGTGGCAAGTGTTTTAGTCAATATAACCATTTAACTACTCACATGAGAACCCACACAGGTGAAAAGCCATTTTCTTGCAAAACATGTGGCAGGTGTTTTAGTCGATACAGCCATTTAACTACTCACATGAGAACCCACACAGGTGAGAAACCACATTCTTGCAAAACGTGTGGGAAATGTTTTACTCAAAATGGTACTTTAACTGCCCACATGAGAACCCACAAAGGTGAGAAACCATTTTCTTGCAAAACATGTGACAAATGTTTCAGTCATAAAAGTAACTTAACTGTCCATATGAGAACTCACAGATGAGAAGCCATTTTCTTGCAAATTATGGTGGAAATGTTTTAGACAAAATAGTGTTTTAACTGTCCACAAGAGAACCCACACAAATAAGTCAAGTGTTTGCCAAACAGGTGTGACCAACTGAACCATTTGTTTAATGTTACTTGGTAGGTTTTATTTCTGTGTACTATTGAATGTGAACTGACAGCTGACACTGAGATCTGTCATGTTGATTTGTGTGTATGTTGATCATCAGTTCTGTTAGTTCTGGTTTTAGTTTTAATTCTAGTTCTTACTGTTAGAAAAGTTAGAACTGATGAAGCTGCTTGGATGAGCAGCGAAACATCTTCAAGAAAACTCTACAAGTCCAGACGCCTTGCTTCAATCTTCTCTATGTATGATGACCTGGATGACTGAGAATCTTCATCAACAAAACAGCACAAAAAAACCCAGTCAACTAAAAGCTTGTCTGAATAAAAGTTTTTTCAGCTGGCGTTTAAAAAATAATCCAATTATGGCCAGCATTTTTAAATCGATGGAAAGATGGTCGAATCTTCAAATTTCATTAATTGGCAGAATAAATATTCTAAAAATGAATGTTCTTCCCAAACTTTTATACCTGTTTCAGAATATTCCCTTACCACCCCCATCAGATTTTTTCCTTAAAATTAAAAAACAATTTAACCAATTCCTATGGAACAATAAGCGTCCCAGACTTCGCTTGTCCCTTTTATATTTGCCCTTTGACGGAGGTGGGCTGCAATGCCCTAACATGCTATGGTATTATTGGGCGGCCCAATTACGAACAATAATGTTTTACTATACTTCAGATAATTCCCTGGCCTGGAGAAATATTGAATCATTATCTTTGAAGTTGCCCATCCTAAACTATATACTCTGACAAACACAACAAACTTAAAAGGATTACTCTCAACCCAATACTTAAAAATATGATCTGTGTTTTGCAGGCTACCAAACGATATCTGAATGAATCCACCCCCCTTTCTACATTTCAGCCCAATCTGGGGCAACAATAATTTTACCCCAGGGAAGAATGATGGAGGCTTTAAAATGTGGGCAGACAGGGGGGTGGGACTAGTGAAGGATGTCTATGGAAAAGATGGAAAACTTTTAGCTTTTGAACAATTGGTTTCTAAATTTAATATCCCCCGAAAACATTTTTACAAATATCTGCAATTAAAGGATTTTATTAGGACCCATCAAAGCAACCTTACACAAATTCCTTGTATATCAACCTTAGAAAAAATTCTCACTAAAAATCCATATAACAAAGGAATCATCTCTGAATTATATGACCTACTGATGTCATCTTCTTCTCAATCTTCTGTTTCTAAATTTAATGCTTGGAAAATTGATTTACAGGAGGAGATATCTATAGACCAATGGAGAAAAGCCTGTGAGGTAGCCCAAACGCAGATGGGCAATACACGTCTAAAGTTACTGCAATTCAATTGGCTAATGAGACTTTATTTTACTCCAGAAAAACATAACAAATTTAATATACAGATCCCAGATCTCTGTAATAGATGTAGAGAAGATAAGGGCACTTTGTTCCATTGTCTATGGTCATGTCCAAAACTCAGAGAAGTTTTGGGGAGAGG
The DNA here is from genome assembly GCF_900634625.1 of Parambassis ranga. Taxonomy (NCBI): domain Eukaryota; kingdom Metazoa; phylum Chordata; class Actinopteri; family Ambassidae; genus Parambassis; species Parambassis ranga. The sequence goes on along the minus strand of NW_021144804.1, from coordinate 759,064 downwards.
TTAGGGATATGTTACAGGAAATATTGTCGGTGAAGTTAAAGCTGGAACCCAAATTTTTTATATTAGGCTTGCACCCTGAGGAATTCCATATAAATCGCCATGACAAAATTCTCATAAATCTAGGAATATTACAAGCCAAACGAATGATTGCTATGTCATGGAAAGAAATGGGCAAACCAAGCATAGCAAAATGGCTCAAAGAATTGTCTTTATGTTTACCATTGGAAAAAATCACATACACTTTAAAAGGCAAGGAGGTTTTTGAAAAAGTGTGGGGCCGTTTCATTAATTATATGAAAAACAAAGATTTATCCTATATGTTGCACGACCCTGGGAGCCCAGCAACTAGTTCCTGTACAGTTACACAATCATGCTGAATTTTCAATGCCATCTTTCGTCTGCAAATACTCTCATGTACTTGTACTCTGCTTTTAAAATGTGCTTTTTTTTGTTAGTTTGTTCTTATGTGAGCCCATTTTACATTTGTATTTTGTAAAATTTCAATAAATATATTGTTGAAAAAAAAAAAAAAAAAAAAGAATCAACAGACTCAGCCACACAGATAGGGAGGGGCAGAGCGTTCCATAGTCTGGGTGCCATGCCTGAAAGGATCGGTCTCCCTGGGTTTTAAAGTGGGTTTTTGGAACCTCATGTAGGTGCTGGCAGGAGGATCGAAGAGTGCGTCTAGGGGAGTAACACACCAGCATGTCTGTGATGTACTGGGGGGCTTGCCTATTTAAAGCTCTGAAAGTTTGGGTTAAAATTTTAAAATCAATTCTGAATTTAATGGGGAGCCAGTGTAAGGAAGATAAATTCGCGGTAATGTGTGACCATCTGTTTGATCCTGTTAAAAGCCTTGCAGCAGCATTCCGAACCAATTTCAGGCGTTTGAGTCCAGAATTGTAAAAAAACAAATAAAAAGTGAATTGCAGTAATCTAAATGAAACCAGATAAAAGCATGGATAATCAGCTCTAGATCTGCATTTGACAACATCGGCCGTAATTTTACCTGTTTATGGTTTAATAATATGAACAATGAGCATTCAAACGTGTTTTTGTGCGGGAGCTTCTTTGATGAAGATCAGAGTGAGTCTTAAATGTTCATATGATTTATCAGATTTGTCAGAACAAATATAAAACAAATACAAGTGAATATACACACACACACTGCATACAGGACTATAACATACTATTCAGCCCATTCACCCATGTGAAAATATATACAACATATACAGGTCAAATATTATACAATAAAATTAAACAGCACTGCATAAAGACAGCCTTATCTAGACATGGAGGACAGTGTCAGTCAGTGTTGATCCTAACTGGACAGGCTGATTTCACACAAGTGTGACTGACTTGGAGTTACATTGTTACAAAGATTTCTTCTCTTCATTGTTCTCCTCTTTTTTTCATTCATTAGAGTGCTAACCATTACACCATGGAACCTCCTCTTTACGCAAACCTGCCTGGAAGAGAACCAGAGACATGTCTTGTCCAGATGGTCTGTCTTTCCAGAAACGGAGTCTGTCAGTGGTTAAAATGAGTGAGCTGATGTCCAGGTGTAGAACAAAGGAGCTCCTGCTAGCAGTGGTACAGTTTGTACCTACCAGCTTCAAATGAGACGGAAGTGTCCTCTGAGGACTCACACAGCACTACAGTAGATCCTTACTATAGTCATCCATCTTGGCACATGACCTCACAACACACTGAACTGTTAGTGGGATTTGAACCCACACTATCAACAACAAATTTGGAACACCTTTTCCCCTCTCATTGATCCTGACCAATTATTAACTTCTTATTGATTCTTGTTGTCCATTGATTCATTGATCAATCAGTGACATCATCAATACAGCAAAGCTGAACTTCATGTGGTTCATTAATGCCAGCCTCTTATTGGTTGTTGCTGGTCATTAGATAAAGAATGACAGACCTATAAAAGGCTGAACTTTTCTTGCTGAACCTTCTCTTCCCTCCAGCCAACCCTTCATTCAGGTACTTTTACTGCCATAAGCTGTTGGCAAAGATAGGACCACTGTCCTCTATGGACTAGACTGATACCATCAAGGCCACAGCAACAGTAACTGTAATGTGAGGAACTGGACTGGCTCATCTGACAAAGATTGCTGAAGGTGAACCTGTTTTATGTTTGGAACGATCTTTATATGTCTTTAATGTAGTGCTGACTCTGCGGATGAAGGCCCCAGTCGAGCTGCCTACGGCTCCAACACAAAGATGTGCAGGCAGCGTTGGTGAGGTGGTCACCGCTGCAGAGGGCCAGCAGATACATGAGACTGCAAGCAGGTAGGAGACCGGCTACATGTTCTTTTACATGAAAGATTGGACTGCTGATCGACACACACTTGGCCCGCTGTGAGTGCCACCACGACAAAGATATATTTGGCTGTCTGAAGCCACTCATCCAAGTGCTGCAACCTGAAGCTGAGGCTGGACACCATTGGCTGCTTGGGCGAGGAACAGGATGTCAGCCAGCTGGAAAAACAAGCACTGGCTGAAGGACTAAACTTTGCCAAATTGCCGGAGCAGATTCCATTGGTGGAACTTATCATGAGGTGGAGTCCTCAACACACAGTAGAAGAGAGATCCCACTAGCAACCAAGAAACAGATAGTCAGCTACCTACAGAAACTGGAGAGGGATCAAATAATCAGCTGCCAGCTCTGCTTCCAGCTTTATCCAGGCCTGTATGGACTCCAAGATACACCAAGGAGTCTCCCTCAGACCCATCATCAGCAGCACAAACTCAGTCACACAGAATGTGGTTAAGCACTTGGCTGACATCCTGACACCACACTGCACTCTGTGTTCGACTAGAACAGCCTTAATGCACCATTCTGATATGGATTGCTTCTGCCTGATATAGACCCTGGTGGGGAATAGTTTATCCATTCCTGATAAAGCTCCCGATGAGACAACACCTCGGCTGCCCCGCAGACGGCGCAGCCCCTGCTGAATGCCTCTTTGTTTATTTGATGTAGCACTATTCCAGGGTGTATCTTTCTGTGCCTTAATCTAACGTCCATTGTGAGCACATTCCCAGGGGCCATGCCGCTCCTGAGTGTGGCCCAGATCCTGTCCCCCCGGAGGCCAGGGAAAACCCTCCTCCACGCCTGGTCAGCCGCTGGTGGTCTCCTCTTGTTCCGGACGAAGATGTGATACAACCCTTTTGTTGGGATGTCTTGTAGGTTTTTCTGGTCCTGTCGGGTATAAAACTCACAACAGAGTGGATTAGTTGTTCCTGGCTGCCTTCCCTCCCTCAGCAACCGTAACCAGCGCTGAGGGACAGAGGCAGCCAGTTTATCACATACATCAACAATGTTGCCTTTTCTGAAAACTATTCTCCCCCTCCTTAGGATGGCCAGGATCCCCGCAGCTTCTATGCCACCGGCCGGGTCGACAATGTCCCCGAACCGGACTAAGTATCATGACGTCATGGGCGACCTGGTTCATGTTAGACCTCCACAGGGAGCTGCTGATGGCTTTGTTAATGTTGCTCTCCTGCTGTGGGGACAGAGGACAAACAGCCAGGACATGATTCATGGTAGACATCATTAGTGAATTGATTACAGTTGTTTTTCCCTTTATCCCCAGCTGTCTCTGCTTCCACAGGTTAATTATGTTCTTGATTTTTCCTGTTAAAATGTCCCAATGTTTTTGATTTGCTCTCCCTTCATCTTTCCCCACCAACACCCCCAGTATCTTTATTTCCTCTCCCGCATTCTGAAACCCCCATGTGTTGCGTGTGCTTTGTGCTCCCCCACACATCATTATTTGTGTTTTATTAATATTCATTTTTGCACCCGATGCTTTACAAAAAGAATCTATCGTGCCCATCACCTCATTAACACTATCTTTATCTACCACCGTGGCATTTGTGTCGTCTGCGTACTGCACAATCTTGCAGCACGCAGACTCTCCCACTCTAATCCCTCTAATATTTCGTCTGAGCGCTTCTGCCAGAGGCTCTGTCACCAGGGTGAAGAGCATGGCAGACAGCGGACAGCCCTGTCTGATCGATCTGCTCAGCGGAAACGCGCCCGTGCACGCGCCGTTTATTTTGACGCAGCTGGTGGCTCCGCTGTACAGTGTTTTGATCCAGTTAATGTACCGCTCTCCAAAGCCCAGCCTCTCTAGGACTCGCCATAGAAAGGTGTGCTCCACACGATCAAAAGCTTTTTCAAAATCTACACTCAATAAAAACCCCCGTTGTGCATGTGTTTGACCAGGCATCTGACGGCCAGGACAGAGTCAGAAATGTCTCTGCCCGGCACGCCATGTGCCTGTGTCTCACCCACCACCTCCTCAATGACCCTTTCAGCCTGTTTGCTAAAATGTTCGCCATTATTTTATAATCCGTATTCAAAAGACTTATCGGTCTGTAGTTTTCTAGTTTGTTTTATCCCCTTTCTTTTTATACACTATTGTTATTATTCCTTTTGCAAAAGTCTCCGTTGTTGTTTTTCTTCTTTCTATTTCGTTGAAATAGGATGGGGGCCAGGTTAGGACTGAACGCTTGGTAAAATTCAGCTGTCAGTCCGTCCCATCCTGGGCTTTTCCCCGTATTCAGTGATTTTATGGCTGTTGTGATTTGTTGTATTGTCAGGTCGGAGTCACAGAAGGCCCTGTCTGCTTCGTCCAGCTTTTTCTCCAGGTAATTTATATTTTTTCCCTTTCGTCCTGATCTGTTGCTTCAGTTTGAAATAATTTGCTATAGAAATTCTGCGCCGTTTGTAAAATCCCTCCCAGGTCCGTTATTATTTCTCCCTCACTGTTTACTATCGATTTTATAAAAGGGTTTTCTTGTTTTCGTTTTTCCAACCCCAGAAAGTAACTTGTAGATTTTTCCCCTTCCACTAGATATGTTGCTTTTGCTCTTATTGCTGCTGCTTTGCATTTGTTGACCGTTAAATTGTGCAATTTTGCCTGCGCTGTTGCGAGTATGATTGTGTTTCGATCCGGATTTTCTTCTATTTTTTTCGTTTCGATTTTTATTATTTCTAATAATTGGTTCTCTTCCTGTTTTTCCTACCACAGTTTTTTATCCTATTTTTCACACCCTCCCACCATTTCAATAAGTCTTCGGTTTCCGTTATTTCATATTTTATTCGTTTAGAAAAGAATTAATCTTTATTTTGAAATGTTCATTTTCTCAGATTTTATTGTTTAGAACCCACAGACCGCCGTTTCTGGGCCTGCCCGCTGCTCTCATTCGAACCTGAAGCAGGGAATGATCGCTCCACCTGTTAGGCATGTAATCCACGGTGTCCACCTCTGTGACTACTCCAGGAGACGCCAGTACCAAGTCTATTCGGGATTGTCTCAGCTTCCCCCGCACCAGCTGTCTCCTGGAGTAGTCCCGACCTCCCGGGTTTAGCACTCTCCATAAATCTATTAAATTAAATTCCCACATTAACTTTAGTAATTCTTGTCTGCTCATGTCACTCTTTAATTTGTTGTTATTTATATTTACTGTATCTTCTGTTGTCATTATTATATTAAAATCCCCAATTATGATGCAATTCCCCGATACCCATTTACTTAGTTTTTCCCTTATTAAATCTTTCCTTCCCTTTTCATCATTGTTTCCATATATATTAATTACTTAGACCCTTGCTGCCTTCTTTCAGGTCCACCATGACCAACCGGCCCCCGCTGTCGGTGTGCACACAGGCCACATCGTGAGGGAGGCCCGGTTTGATCCGCACAGCAGCGCCCGCTGCCAGAGAGGGTCCAGGGGCATAAAATATTTCTCCTCTCCAAATGTTCTTTACTTGACTTAATAGGTCTGCGCTCCACCTTACTTCCTGCATACAGAGAATATCCGTGTGTGTGTGTTGTATTTTCCTTATTGTCCTTGCGCCAGGAATGTTTAAAGATGTGATTGTGATCAAGAAGTAAGGTGGAGGCAGACCTCAATGCAACAGTATCATTTCTTTTTCCTAGCATGCCTATTCTGTTTTGCTTCCTGCATCTTTTTTCTATATAATTTCTGCCCTGCCTCTCTCTCCAGGTCAGAGTCGGAGGAGATCACCCTATGTCCCAGGAAGGCGGGCACAGAGACGGCTTCTCTTGCCCTGGCTTTTTCAGCCAGCAGGGACTTACTGGAGCGAAGGGTGAGCTTCACAAAACTGTCCTTCATGGTGCTTTGCCCAAGCTCCTGGGAGCCGGCATATAGGCTAACGTCATCCAGGCTGGATCCTAACGACAGAGCCTCTTCACCACCTGGCAGCCTCCGGGCAGGGCTCTTCGCCTCCCATTCCGGGTGCGCTCATTTTTTTTATATGCTACAGGATCCGGGGTAGGGCCAGACTCACCGCCCCCTTCTGGGCAATCCCTCACGATTATGGAGCCAAATCGGGGTCATAAATTTTGTTCACCTGAAAAAATAAAATTCATTCAAACACTAAAACTTGAAACTGAAAATTAATGTTTTGATGTTGATTTTTTTGAATCAACTTTGAAATTCTTTTGAATAAATAGTTTATTTTCAGGTTTCATTTCAATAATTATTTTCATATTTACCATTTTATTTTTTCAGTTTCAGATTTTTTGTTTTCAGATTCAAATCTTAATTTTTTACAGTTTCACATCTTGTTTCTTCAGGTTCAAATCTTTTTTCAGCTTCAGATTTACTTTTCAGGTTCAAATCTTTTTTCCACTTTCGCCTCTCCTTTTTTCACCTTTGAGGTTTTGACCCCGATTTTGCGGGGGGTGGGACATGGGTGTGGCCTGCTGAGTGACAGCAGGACAATGATGCTGAGGCAGAGCGCGCTCTGGGCTGAGGCCCCAAGCAGCAACCTTCGGGGCTCAAAGTTGATTGCAGTCTGCTCATCCTCACTGCCCGTTCAAACAGGACCTCTGTGCTCATGCTGCTGCACACTGCACAGCTCCACCTGGCTGATGCAGCAACAGCTGCTGCTCTGACACCATTGTTCATGTCTTCCTCTCTCTGCACTGTGTTAACACACCTGAATGCTGCAGAGCATCTTCTTCTTTCCTGCTAAATAAATAATGGCCCTGTGGTCTGGTGGTGTCGGTTCACCTTGGACAGCGATGGACAGGAGGACAGGAAGGTCCGGCTGCTCTCAGCTGGGACCTGTGCGTCTGGGTGCACACACACCTGCAGTCTGCCCACAGTTACTGACGTAGCCACTCCGTCACACCCCAGCTGACACATGACCGCACCAGGTGGCTGCTGCTATGACAGATGGTGGTTGTCAGCATTCCTCGTTAGTATAGTGGATAGTATCTCCGCCTGTCACGCGGAAGACCGGGGTTCAATTCCCCGACGGGGAGAAAGACTTTTACCACCAGATAGGATGATACTGACCCTGTACATTGCTGCTGCAATAGAAAACATTTCCCAGTTTGGGATAAATAAAGTATTTGTTCTGTTCTGTTCTGTTCGTCTTGTGTCTTGTGAGCTTTAGATTATATTATTTCTTGGGCTCTATGCTCTAAGTGTCTTAAAAATATGTGATTTCCTTTATTTACAGTGTGCATGTCATGTGACTTTACTTATGCAACATGTATGATAATGTTCTGTCTCCTCTCATTTCCAGACGTGCAGCCAAAAACATGTGCAGTGATGATATGTGACGGTATCATCATGGTCTCAGAGAGAAGAGCTGAGTGTGTCTGTTCTGATCTTTGTTGTGTCTCTTCTCCTCTGTAGTTTCTGCTTGTTGCTCCGTCACCCGCCCTCTGCTGGTGAGCCGCGTCATTACACACAACCTCTGCTGCTGTCAGACTGTATAATAACCACTTCTGATAGGAGCAATATTCACACACCACAGTGTACAACACATTATTTATTTAGTTTCTGATGAACTATGTACAGTTTTCTTACAGACCACTTCTCCCTCCACTCACCTGTGCAATAACTGTTCATATGTAAACTGTTGATGATTCTATTCTATATTTTATTGGTAGTTTATTTTATCATATATATCTTTTCTTAACTTATCCTTTGCTGTCTGTACCTGCTGTTGCAAAAATGCAATTTCCCCATTGTTTTTTTAATTCCCCACACTTAGTTGGATGGAGGACTGCGACACTGACAATCATTAAAGAAAATGCCATGCATGCAGAAGATGTATTGAAGCAAGATTTAAAGAAAAAGAAAAAAACTTCTCACCGGTGTACACGAGAGTGAAAGACAGCAGGTTCAAATAAGAATCCCGTCAGCTCTCCCTCCTCTAGTGGCTCCCTGCTTCTAGCGGAGGCAAGGCCCTCGTCAGTGTGCACTATCAAGCAGCCGCCAGAGAAGTGAGTGCGTATTGGGATCCGGCTCGAAGGACCAATTTATGTTAGAAAAATACACAAGAGATAATAGCTGGAGTTCACTCAAGTGTGTTTATTCCTGCAGGAAGGAGCAGTCACAGACACAGACAGTTGCCTTTGTAGGAGTGCTCAAGCGGCTCCCTTCTTATACCCTCTGTTATCTGACAGACACAGCTTCTCAGAATACACACATCTTAGAATAGGCACAAGCATAATCATAAAACAGGATCACAGGACTACGTAATGATTAATCACTATACACTATAATTAATTCTCTGATTCTTGAGATTATGGACAGAACTACATTTAAAATTAAAAAATATATATTTGTAGTAAATGTAAATGTAGTAAGTTATTTACTATATAATTTTTTATAAAAATTAGGATTTATCTGATTTTTTTTCATCATATGTCAACTCCATACAACATATCCAAAATAATTTTATTTCAATTTGAATAATTAAGTCAAACTTTAAAAGCTTCAAATATCAAGTACTAGCTTACTTAATCATAAAAAAGTGATTAAAATACATATTGTTGTCACGATCTGGTGTTTGTTTATGGTTTTGATTACTTGTTTTGGGTTTTTAGTTTATTCTGTGTTTAGTTATAGTTATTTTTCCTGTAGTTCTGGGTCTTTGTTTAGTTGTCTGTTTAGTTGGCTTCCGCCCGGACCCCGGAGGGTCCGCGTCTTCATCGCTGGTGGGCTTCCGCCCGGACCCCGGAGGGTCCGCGTCTCCATCGCTGGTGGGCTTCCGCTCGGACCCCGGAGGGTCCGCGTCTCCATCGCTGGTGGGCTTCCGCCCGGACCCCGGAGGGTCCTCAGCCATGTCCATGGTGGGCTTCCGCCCGGACCCCGGAGGGTCCTCAGCCATGTCCATGCCGTGCTTCCGCCCGGACCCCGGAGGGTCCTCAGCCATGTCCATGCCGTGCTTCCGCCCGGACCCCGGAGGGTCCTCAGCCATGTCCATGCTGTGCTTCCGCCCGGACCCCGGAGGGTCCTCAGCTCTGTCCATGCTGGGCTTTCGCCCGGACCCTGGAGGGTCCCTGTCCCCTCCATTTCTGACTCTGCCCCTCAAGCACCCCAGACTTTTGTTTCGCGGGGCCTCTGTCTCCGTTGCCCCTGTTAGCCCATGGCCAGGACCTTCTTGAACTCTAGTCCTTGTGTCTTTGTTTCTAAGACTTTGAAATCTGGCTCCCTGTATTTTAGTTTGAACCCTTGTTTTGTGTTTTTAGGAACGTCTGGGAGCCGTTCCTTGAAGGGGGGGTTCTGTCACGATCTGGTGTTTGTTTATGGTTTTGATTACTTGTTTTGGGTTTTTAGTTTATTCTGTGTTTAGTTATAGTTATTTTTCCTGTAGTTCTGGGTCTTTGTTTAGTTGTCTAGTCTTGTCTTGTGTTTCCTGTTTTACTTTGGTAGCCCTGTCCTCCCTGTGTATTGTCTTGAGTTTTGCTTCCTGTGTTTTCCCTCCTTGTTGATTACCAGCCCTGCCCTCATGTGTGTCACCTTTGTCTCGTTGTCTTCCCTGGTCCCTGTGTATTTAGTCTTTGTCTTCCCTGCACTCTCTGCCAGTTTGTCTTGTCGTCACCCAAGGGGATTGTGTTTTAGTCTTGTCTTCGTCTCTGCCTTGCCATGCTACAGCCACGTGACCAGGTTATGCCATGCCATGCCATGCCTTTTGTTTGCCATGTTTTGATTAACTTTGTTTTTGCCCTGTAGTGGCTTTTCCACGTCAAGTGTGATTTTTAGTTTGTTACATTTTTGCCTTTTGCCCTCCTGGCCTTTAAATAAAAGACTGTTTTTAGAACTTTGAACTGCTCTGCGTCCTGCAATTGTGTCCTCTCCTCACACAAACCCTGACAATTGTACCATTCTGTCATTATTTTACACGGTTTTGGAAAATGACTTTTAAAAAAAACTTTGTTTCATATATTCATTTTTAATATTATATAAATAAATTATAAAATATATAAATTATATTTAATATTATATTTAATCTGCCAATTTATGCAAATAAGAGACCAGTGCATGCAGTCCAAGTAATATTTTAATAAACAAATTCATAAATTGTACCAAAATGCATTTAAAAAAAAAAAAAAAAGAATAAACCTACACTCTTGTCAACTGATGGAGTTGACAAGAGTAGGCAAAGCCTATTAACAAGGCCAGTAAACAACACATGAATACACATGACAACTTTGGAGGTACTCTATACTTGGAATATTGCTGAACTGAACTGTTTGAGGAAACATTTAAAACTTATTTAGGACACAGGCTTCCAGTGGCACCTGTGTGGGATCCCAAAAACTCCCTGAATGCATCCTCCCTCCTTTCAAGGGCTCACTGTAAATGAAAGTTTACAATCAGACTCAAAATGTCAGTGCAATGTCTGTTATTATTCAGTGCATGTATGATATGTATGTTATTATACAGCTGCTGTACAGTATGTTCTATCAGTCAGGTAACTTGGTTTCTACAGGACAAGTGTCAAGGTTGCAGATCTCCTAGATGACTTTATGCATAACTCAATAATTCAAAAATTTACCTAACCTGTACGATTTAGGCATCAGACAACAAGCGGCGAACATGCATGCGCTCTATGAAGTTCATTACTTCAGGAGTCATGTTATAGAGCTCTCGTCTCCGACTGGACTTGACTGGTGATGCACTCCCAGTTAATTTAAGAAGGATGTCCTTTACTGGACAAAAACAGATGTCCTCCGTTCCTTGTTTTGGGTGAAAAGTGGCTGTAGGACCACAAGGGTGCATAAACTCAACCTTCACATCTTGGTGCTCATTGTCTATGTCAATGGACTTTGCAAGCCACCAGTGGTTGTCATATACCACTGCTAGCCAGTCTCCTTTTTCAACATTGTTGATAGTGATATCAACAACAGTGCCCTCAGGACCATTCAATGTCTCCTCTATTTCATCCATCAAATCACTGTCTTCTGCTTCCCATGTCTCCATCAAATTGTCTTCTTCTTCCGCTTCATTTTCCATCTCCTCCATTAACAGGGCCAGTGGCCTCTTCTTACTTCTCCTTGCTTCAGTGTGCTGCTCTACTATGCGTTCTTGCAAATGTGAGGTAGCCAGGGCAAAGCACTGACAATCCAGAGGCTCACTACAAAAGCAAGACATCTGTCTGTGACAGATACTATTGTCATTCGGGATGACCTGGTGTATTTGTCTTGTTGCTGGAACCTGTCTGAGCTGTTGTGTAAGAAATGCATCATATTTCTCCATGTCTTCTTCCTCAATAAGATACAGCTGCACACCATTGAGGCAGTTTGAAACCTTGTCAAAGAACACGTTTCCATTCTCAATATGACTTCCCTGTAGAATCAACGAGTCTGCAGTTCTCTTTACAGTTCCTCCAATGCCATCAGGGGCACCCTTGCCATGGGCTGTTGGAAAGTAATTCCATGTAGTCCTACTGAAGCCGAAAGTGGGTGGCACTTCAGAAATGAGTAAGAAGTTTTTCTTGTTTTTGAACTGCTTACTTGGCCCATCTGACCAGAAGTGTACAGTGGTTACTGATGGATATTTGGTCTTTATGTCTGTGAGGACAGGATCTATGTGAGTCCAGATTGCTGCCGCATCTTGTCTCTTGGACTCAGACACTGAGCAAAATGCTGCCTTTTCATCCTTGGTATAAAACATCCCAGTATGTAGAGTCCACTGAGGCAAGTTCTGGCCAAAACGGCAGGCCTGAACCTCAGATGCATATTTACACTTCCAGGATTCTGAGAAATCAATATGCACGATGACTGTGTTCTCATTGCAGGTTTTGATGACATCTTTGTATGTATTTACTTGATTGCGAACCAGGCAGACATGTGTTGTTGTCTCCCTTTTAAGTTTCTCTTCATACAGATGAAGCAATTCTGAAAGACTTCCTGAGTGTGGTTGAAGTCTCATGTTGAAATGGCTCTCAGTTGTTGTCTGGTCCTGAACTCTCTCCCACTGCTCCCACTGAACATTAGTTCCACCCAGTTCTGGAGCCACAGCTGTGTGTTTGGTTTTGCAGCATAAACAAGTGCGAAGAAGACAAGCCTCACTTGCTGGAGAGCAACAAACTAAATGAAAACTATCTTCAAGTTTTGCTGACTCCACAACACCTGATGACACAAGAGCTTGAAGCATTAAGTTGGCATTTGCATGGTAATGACACATGCATGTGTTTCTGTCAGATGCCTTTGGAGGTGTAACATAGAACGGTTGTAGTGCACAAAATGAAGAATAACTGAGTTTCAGATTTGGGTTTGTGTTAAGAAACTCAGCGTGGAGATTTAGCATGGAGTCAGTCAGAACCATTCGCTGGCGCTTGATTTTTTTTCTGGTGATGGTGTCAGTTTTATCAGTGGTCATGCGGGATGAGCTCTCAAAGAATTCCTTAACTGTCTGGCTGATGAGCTGGAGATATGTTTTCTTTTTTTCTGGTTTCTTTTTTAGACTCATTGACTTGTAGCTGACTCCAAACTTGTGCACACCATGAAGATACTTCCTTAGAACCTTGCCAGACAGTGCCAGTTGCCTATGACCATTTGTGCGTCTCTGTGACACAGTTTCTTGGTCCTGTCTAAGCTCCTTGCAGAGAACATTGTGAAAAAAAAAGTGTTCTTTTGATATTTGGGTTCCTAAGATAGCTTCCTGATAACATCTTCTCTGTCTCTGTTCGTGGAGAATCTACTGTTGTTCTACCTCTATTTTGTTTGTCATTTGATTTTGGAGTTACTTTAGCCTTTTTCTCCCGCCATCTCTGCTTCCTAAGCCTGTTTCGCTCTTTTCTCAATTTATCAATCTTTTTCTTCAAAGCTTGTATTTCCCTTGAGTGTCTCTTTCTAGCTCTTCTTCTCTGTCTCTCATTTGCAAGAGCTCGTCTACTGGTGGCCGGCTCTTCGATCCCCTGCTCTAAGGGACTAGCTGGTGGGGTGACAATATACTGTGTGGCTCTGGAACTTCTTGACCTTTTCTTTGCTTCCCTCCAACGTTTTCTGCAATGTCTGAGTTCCCTTGGCCCCAAGTCTACCACTGTTCTCACAGCTTTGTTGAGGACCCTTTGCCTCCATCTTTGCCTTTCCTTCTCTAGAGATTCCCTTCTTTTGTCTGCATCACTGTTTACTTTCTGTCTTCTCCTTCTTTGATATTCCCTATTTCTTTTTCTTTGCTCTTCCACTGAAAGTTTACATCTAGCCATGTCTACCTACAGATAAAAGCAATACATACAAGTTAACATTTGTGTTGATCATTTCTTTTTTAAATAAATAATTTAAAATGTATTTAAATTTAAATAAATAATTTTTTAAATAAAATAAATATCAGTCAGTGTTAGATAAGATTTATGTGAGTATTTTGTCATTCTATGTTTTGTTATTCAATACATAATGAGTTCTGGAGAATTTTTCAACCCCGTCAGGTTAAATGTCAACACCGTCAGGCATTCATTCTGACGGAGTTGACAAAATGAATTGTTTTTTTGTCTCAATCATGTCACATACACTGGAGCCATTTTGTTTTCCCCCAGGTGGTAGCTGCCTCTATAAGCTACGCTAAATTACCTACATTTATTTAACAATTTTCATATAAGACAATTATACCTAGATGACAAAGTTGACACCCAAAACTTGTGACGACAGAGAAATCGCCTTTATTGGCTAAAAAGAAAAAAAACTGTTAAACTTACTTGAGCATGTGTTGTGCTGCTGCTTCCATCAAGAGAGGGAAAATGAAAAGGGGGTCCTCAGTGTTATAGCTGACCAATATATGCCTGATTTATTTAGAAACTTGAAAAAACCTGACGGAGTTGACTTGATGTGAGGACGCTACTTTGAAAAGATTTTTTAATGGATATAATTATATTTATTGAACTTAATGTATTCTTGTACATTTTATAAAACCATCAAATTAATTTTGTTGTAATTTTTATGTATTATTCACATGTTTAATCACTTTTTCTTTCAGGCAGCTCTTATGACCTCTTGCAGAGGTCATGCTAATTGGCATGTACTTTCTTGCTCTGCCCTCATACTATATCAGATTGCTATGAAAGCACGCTTGCTTTTAAATTGAGGACATGTTTTGTCCCTAATCTCAAGAATCAGTGAATTAATAGTAAAAAACAAATTAAGGTAGAATTATTCCAACAGAACTCAACATCAGTGCAGTTACACAGGACACAGTCCTGACATGACCTGACTAAATATACAACGATACACAACTATTATTCATGTAAACAATGTGCCATTTTCTGTGCCAACATGGTGCCAGCATGGCCTCCATGTTGGTGGGAGGGGGTTGATACAAACAGAGGGCGGAGCTTCAAAGTGAAATATAAACCTCCTCTCAGTGAATCTAACAGTACGAGTCAGTGTGTGTCTGACTGCTACAGACAACTCTCCAGCAGGACGTGTGGATCCACTGCAGCAGGACTACAGTAAGTTTCAGCAGCTCTGCATTCTTCTGGTCTTTTCCTCTAGAACTGCATGTAAAGTTAGAAATGTGAGTCCCTGGTTAGTGTAACTAGTTTATTCCTTTCTAGTGTTTTTGTACGTGACCTGGATACCCTCCCCGTGAACCTGGAAGTTTGACGGTGCTAGCGGGAGTCGCTAGCTGCATTTGCATTCAGAGCTTAGCCAGATTCCAGCGATTCTGTGTGAACAGGGTCTAAAATAACATGACACAGCTACCAGAGGTTTGCTAGTGTTTCCATGCAATGTTGGTTAGATTATAGAGGCAGTAGAAAGTTTGTCTGAAAGGTGAAGCAGTGCTGAGAGCTACAGAGTCCACCTGCAGTAAGGACACAGAGGACAGCTCCATCATCAGACAGTGTACTTTATTCAGAAAGCTGCACTGTTCACTGTTTAATGTCCAAAAGTGCAGGAAGTGCCCCTCACTGTTTTGTGTTATTATTTCAAGTTTCAATGTGTAACTGGGCACAGTGTTATCATGTGAAATCCAAACCCAGATGTAGACCTCATCCTGACCCTGGTCGCTGTGGACCTGTGACTGTTGCCTCTGTGCTTTCTAATTTACTGAACACTGAGTTTTATTCCACTGTTCACAATCATGTGCACAACTTCAGTTTCATGTTGTTTTCACTCTGAGCTGTTACGATGTAAATTGTTACACACTCAGCTTCAGGATCTTCCTGGTGTGTCCTCATAGATAATGGACTTCTCACTAGAAGAATTAGAGTCTCCTGAGAGCCTGGAGGTTATGCAGCTCATCCAACGTCTCATGGTGAGTTATTTCAACCTCAAACTTCAGTAAAATGTCTAAAATGATTGTTTTTGTCATCACACTAACATGCATGTGTGTGTTATAGGACAGCTGTTGTGACCCTGCTGTATCCAGGGAGGACCTCCGCAGGCAACTTGTAGAGATTGAATGTAAAGTTGTGGACATATTAACAAGACGTGCTCTTAAACTTGAGGCCATGGAAAAGGAAATGGCTCTTCTTACACAGCAGTGTGTTTTTTCTTACTCGGATTGATGCTGAGCAGCTGTTAGTGGAGGATCCTGGGGAAGAAATCAAACGTCCCCGTAATGGCTTTCATGTCTACATGCTATTTGTTTATTTTTGCTGTGCATTTAAAGAAAATACTGTTTTCCAAAATTCATTCTTATTTGATTCACATTCTTAGCAATTCATTGAATCGAATGAACAAGCTCTCAGTCAAACCTCAATCACATGACAACCGTTCTGCTAAGCTGTTCTTTTGTGTTACTGACATGCAGACACATGAGTCTCTTCTCATTCCACACTTTAGTATTTAATAACATTTAGTACTTACATTAAATATAACAAGTCACTACATCACCGTGTTCTTTAATCGTGGTAAAACATCATAAAAACATCTGAGCAGCAGCATCATAAATCACACATTCTACATGTAAACATCAACAAATGAAAACAGTCCCTTTGAATTAGGACTCCTGGAGACAAAGAAGCTGAGCATCAGGTTTGCAGTCATTTCAGGAGGAGGAGGAAGATTTGTTGATACTATTCATGATTCCATGGTTTTGCTTTTTTGCCCAAACACCAGTTTCCTTAATGTGTAACGAGCTAATAATGTTCAGCGTGTAGGTGGGCGTGTACGTGCGCCTAGCATGATAATAGACTGAACCACAGGTCTGGCAGACAGTATTGTTTGACCTGTGTGGATTCTCAGTTAGTGGAGAGGCTTTTCCACTTTTCTCCAATCACTACACACTTTTCAAAATTCTGACCAATTACACAACAGTATTTAAATATGACCCCAGAAAAAAAAGTTGTGCTCAGAGGAGGAGAACAAGCTGTGAGACATCCCAAACACACTGTTGTTTTGTTTGGACTCTTTTTTGGTAACAGAAATAAACAGGACATATGAGAAGAGTTTGTAAAACACTGATGGGAGTAATAACAACATTACACCCAGCAGACACTTTATTATGTACACCTGTTCAACACAATGTATTAATAACGGGTGGTCCAAGAAGTAAGAAGCAGCAGCAGTGTCTCCAGTGGAGCTCACAGCAGGATCCTCCTCCTATTATTCAGAGACCTGTTTGAAAATCTCAGCAGTCAAAGACACAAGTGGCAGCTGTCCATGGTGCTGATCAGGACCCTCACAGTGATGCAGTCAGGCTCTCTGTCTGATGTGTGTTGCTGCATGCACACAGGAACATTCTATTCTTCCTCATCTAGTTGATGCAGAATAAGAAGCAGGAGCTCATCACACTGTGAGCTGATGTTAGTGACTCTACACTCAATAAGAGGAGACTTATTGAACAAAAGTCCACCTCTGCCTCCTACATGGGTCCAGCTGATGTTACAAGTACACACTACACACACTGTGCTGACGTCATTTCATCACAAAGTGTCTGTGAAATGATGATGTCAGATGTGAAAAGAGGTAAGGAAATGCTCAATATCATCTTCATCAGTCCATTTTTGCACTTCTGGTTCTGTTTAGCTTGTGGGCCAAAAATAACACATTGTAAAACAGAAGCTATGGACCTTATAAAATCTGACATCCAAACAGGACTACACAGACCATCAAATGATACCATCATATGTAGCACTGAGGTCTGAATGATTTCAGCTGAGCTGTGCAGGTCCTCTAAAGCCATCATTTACCGGTAGTCCAAATTGCTATGTATTTTGGTCCCTACGGGTAACCATAGTTACGTTGTACGTAAGCATGTAATGTTTTGAGTATGCCCCTGTATGAGGATGAGTTGAGCTCTGCCAAGTTGCTACACAGAGGCTAATAAATTGTGTCGTTTCTAAGAACTATTTCCTCATTTCCCTCACCTGAAATAACGATGGAAGATATAACAAATTGTTGTTCTGTACATTCTTTTGAAATATGAGAACTGAGGTCAATAAAGCTCACATCTACAAAAACAACAGTCACAAAGACAACTGTAGACAGGCAAACTCAGAGTCTTTATTGCAGATCAAAAATGATACGAGAAGACCTGAGTCAGCAACCGGTTGCAAAAACAAGGCATAATCCCTTCCTTCTAAAGCCATCAAGCCCCTCCTTGACTGCTACTCATCTTTTAATCTTCTGCCACTGTCCATCCATGGCACCTGGCCGTGTGTGTGTGCCTACTTGTGCCGGGTTAGCCCCCTGTCTCGCCAGGGTCAGCTGTTTTACACCACTGCTACAGCTGGGCAGCCCCTCTTTTTCTTACCAGGGCCCACCTACTTGCTGCCCTGCCACCACATAGCAGCACATTGTCACACTTTTCTCTCTTGTTTAAACAGTCTCAAAATTCAAACCTTCGTAGAAAAATAAGTCAGGTATTATAGAATTAATTTGAATTTATTAATTGACAACTGTCTACAGACAATCAGGGCTATCAAGTGTTACATGCTATGTTAAGGAAATGATACTGCAGAAATGCAGTACAATTGATTGAACATGTCCCAGCATGCTTTACCTCCATCACATTCTGAGATACAGCTGATATACCTGAAGGCGCTGTGGCTTAGTTGGTCAAAGCGCCTGTCTTGTAAACAGGAGACCCTGGGTTCAAATCCCAGCAGTGCCTTTGTGTTTTCGGGGCAGCAGTGCCACAGTGGTATAGCAGGGTTGTCCAATAACCAGAAGGTTGGTGGTTCAATCCCAACTCCTCCCTAAAGTCAATGTTGTGTGTCTTTGGGCAAGACACTTCACCCTAGCCTGTGGTGTACCTTGCTAGTCATTGTATGACACTGCTTGGCAGCAGCCTTAAAGAAGTTCCCTGGGATTACTAACGTATCTAAAATAAAACAAAAAACATAGTTTTATATAAATTATTTAACAATTCATTCAGGAAACCAATTCATTGAACTGGTTGCATAAAAAAATGTTTTTTCGACATACACACAAATCAACATGACAGATCTCAGTGTCAGCTGTCAGTTCACATTCAATAGTACACAGAAATAAAACCTACCAAAGAACATTAAACAAATAGTTCAGTTGGTCACACCTGTTTGGCAAACACTTGACTTATTTGTGTGGGTTCTCTTGTGGACAGTTAAAACACTATTTTGTCTAAAACATTTCCACCATAATTTGCAAGAAAATGGCTTCTCATCTGTGAGTTCTCATATGGAAAGTTAAGTTACTTTTTTGACTGAAACATTTGTCACATGTTTTGCAAGAAAATGGTTTCTCACCTATGTGGGTTCTCATGTGGGCAGTTAAACTACCATTTTGAGTAAAGCATTTCCCACATGTTTTGCAAGAATGTGGTTTCTCACCTGTGTGGGTTCTCATGTGGGCAGTTAAACTACCATTTTGAGTAAAACATTTCCCACATGTTTTGCAAGAATGTGGTTTCTCACCTGTGTGGGTTCTCATGTGGGCAGTTAAACTACCATTTTGAGTAAAACATTTCCCACATGTTTTGCAAGAATGTGGTTTCTCACCTGTGTGGGTTCTCATGTGAATAGCTAAATCATGATTTCGACAAAAGCATTTGCCACATGTGCTGCAAGAAAATGGCTTCTCACCTTTTCTACCAGGTTTACATTTTACAGATTTTTTTCCTGGAGGAGAGTTGTGAGAGACAATCCTGTCACAGCTTGGTTCTAGTTCAATATAGTTCCTTTCATTAGCAACAGTCAATATAGAGGGCTCAGTCTCCTCTCTCAGTTCATACTGCTCTTCCTCATGACTGCTGGAGAGAACATGCGGTTCCTTTCTAACCTGTGGGAGTTCTGGTTCCTCCCAATCCAGGCTGCTGTTCCTGTTCTGGTTACAGAGCTGCTGGTCAGCTAGAATCAGCTCTTTCTCCTTAAAATTGTGTTGTTGAGTGAGATCTAAAGGGTAGAAGAAACAAGAAAACATGTTTTACAGTTTGGTTCATTAAGCTTAATATAAACGTTGCACAGAACTGAATAGGATCCTGCATGAGTCACTGGATTCACTGCTTGTTTGCAGTTTCACATACCTGTTCTGTGTAACTTTAT
This sequence comes from Parambassis ranga, assembly GCF_900634625.1. Classification (NCBI taxonomy): domain Eukaryota; kingdom Metazoa; phylum Chordata; class Actinopteri; family Ambassidae; genus Parambassis; species Parambassis ranga. The sequence goes on along the minus strand of NW_021144804.1, from coordinate 739,305 downwards.
CTCAGGTATCAGCAGTGGGTCCTGATGGTTGAGCTCTTCTTTGTATTGGATGACAAACGGTTCAAAATGGTCCAGACTGGATTTTTTTTCCTGGTTACAGAGCTGCTGGTCAGACAGGATCTCTTCCTCCTTACAGTCATGTTGTTGAGGGAGAACTGGAGGAACAAATGGACACAAAGCAGAGCTCTCAAGTTTTCAAGTTCAAGCTTAGAGTGAGTTTCCCAGTACCCCTTTGGTATACTGCTGCATCATCAACATTGTTATTTAATACTAATACTAACATCTCAAATACCATTGTGGTTGATAGAAAATATCTATGATGTACTTTTTTAGGGCTGCAACGATTACTCGAGTACTCGAGTAATATTCGAAGGCAAAATGCATTAACAACTAATTTAGCATTCGACGACTCCTTAGTGACGTCATTGAGAATGATTCTCTTGTGGCGCAGCGGGATGATCAGTGTTTTGGGTTCAAGAGGTCCTGGGTTTGAAACGCGAGTGAGCAGTTTGCAGGTCAGACACATAGACACATGGTTTTGGCGCCGGGTATGGAGGAGGTCGCAGACTGAAGTAGGACTGAGTGATATGGCAAAAAATTTATCATGATCATATATTTCATTATCAGTCGATATCGATAATTAACACAATATGTAAAATCTATATTTATTTCACATTTAGAGGAGAACAGTTTGTTGAAACCAGATGGTTAATTGTGGTGTTAAGCTTCTCTTTATTTGTCAAAACATGACATGACCAATTCTTCAAAAAACTAAGGTGTATATCTCTTAATAAAAATCTCCATAAAATCAATATTACAATCTATATCTTTGTACTACAAAGTAGAACCATAACCCATACAAATTTATTACACTATAAGTAAAAAATGTGCCATTCGCTCTTTTGACTTTGATGACATTCCAGCTGAGATAACAGTCTGCTACGCGTCTTTTATTGCATTCAGAGCTGCTTTTCAGCCATGTAGACGACCCAGCTAGTCAGGGGTGATACGTCTCGTGTCGAATCAATCATCTTTGATATAGAGAGAGATATATATGAGAGCAGAAAGCTCTACAATTCTAGTTTGAGCACCTTGTGATCTCGTTCCATTGTCCAATTGGACACTGACTTTCCCATAGACACAGCCTGTAAACAAGACAGAGACATGGCGGAGTATACCAATAGAAAGCCTAAAGTGTCCTCTTTTCGGAGAAAAAAAAGTTGAACAGTGACGGTACAGCTCCACATGTAGCACTCGAGAGCCCAGCATGCAATGCACATGTGCAGCGTCACACAACGTGTACACATTTATTGAGCATTATCGAACTTTTGTCATCTTGTTATTCAAAAAAGTTATATTGCGATAATTATCATTATCGTTTTTATCGCCCAGCCCTAGACTGAAGCAATGCCGCTGCATCTGTTTCTATGGGAAAACTATGACATTTACGTGTGAGCCGAGTACTTGAATAATTGCTAAAATAATCGGCAAGTATCCGAGTACCAAAATACTGGTTTGTTTCAGCCCTAACCTTTGATTACATTATGCCATCCCCAACCCAAAAATGTGTTCCGGTCCACTGGGCATTACCCGGTATGCCAGATGGCCAGTCCATACCTGCTCTCAAAAGCCCTGACTAATGTGTTGATGGAAAGATCTAAACCCTGGAACAACCAAATGACCTGAACCAACATTAAAGTTCTAATAAACAGAAATAATAATAAACATCCAGGTTCTGACAAAGAAAAAAAACATTTTAGAGACGTTTTACCTTGAGGAACGTTGTGAGAGAGAACCATGTCATGGTTTGGTTCTGGTCCATCATAAGCAGCAGTTACTATAGAGGGATCAGTCTCCTCTTTCAGTACATGCTGCTCTCCTTCATGACTGGTGCAGACTTCCTGCTGTTCCTCTTTAACCTGTGGAGGTTCTGGTTCCTCCTGGTCCAGAATGGAGTTCTTCTTCTGGTTACAGAGCTGCTGGTCAGCCAGAACATCCTCCACTTGTAAACTGTGTTGTTGAGGGAGATCTGCAGGTCAGAGGGTCAGAAGGTTCACAGCACACAGAGAGATGTATTTTCTATATAGAGAGAATTCTAACATAGAAATACCATCAGCTTTTCAGTAATATCATGTCAACAGACATTCAGCAAGTCTAACTTAGGGTGCAATAACAAAACATTAGGTTTCCCTGTGTGGGACATTCACACACTACTAACTTCTGTTGTTACATCATATTCCACACTTACCAGTGTTTCCCTGCCATTATATAGGGAGCAGCTGTTTTCTATACAGCAGCAGATCATAGCAGAAGTCATTTAAGGTCACCTTTCCTATAGAACAGGTCTTTGTTCTTTTTATTAAACACAATAAATAGCTGCCCCATGCACACACACACACAGGCATGTTTTTTTGTACAAACCAGGAAGTAAACATCAGGAACGTTTCTTCCTTAAAATTAAATTTTTCATTATTTCAGGAGTAACAGTGAACGTAGTGATGTGGCCAGCATGTGACAGCAACGGCCTCTGTTGTGTGGAAATTAATATACTGTGAAGCCAAAAGTTAAAGAAAGAAACATGATCACATCTGGAACCACTGGAGGTTTGATAACGGATCATTAGACAATTAGCACCTGCTAGCTGTGATCAGGTAGTTTATATGTGCTGTAATTGAGCGAGTCTTGATCCCTGACCCCCAGGAACCAAACCATGGACTTTGTTTAAATACTACTGCTGTCTGTGTCTGTCATTGGCAGACAGGAGGGTGTTAAGCTGTCACATCTGAACCTGGCTGTGGTCTGTGGAGGTGTGCACCACGGCACTGGTGGAATTCAGCTACCAGCCAACATGTAATGATCATATCAGTGCTGCACTGTTTACTTTTTAAACATGCAGGTTAAACCACAACTCAGCAGTGAACTACACAAACCATGACGATGATGACAACAACATATAATGATGTCCGCGCATTCTAAGCAGCTGTTGTCTGTATGGATTGTTTAGTGCTGCAGTATTTTGATCAGGCAGATGCGCGGACACCAAAAACCTCTGTTGACGCCGCTAAACTTTTGGCTGTGAACAAAAACTCATATTGTTGTTGTTCAGGTCACGTTTGAACGGATGAACCGCAATAAATGAAAACGTTTATCAACTCGGGCTACATCGATGATGCTCAGCTCAACGACTGATGACGTACACAGTGGTAATGAGCGAGCGTCTTCACCCAGCTCAGCTCCAAGTCATGAAGTCAGTGTCCTCCTGTCAGAAACACTATGTGCTGAATGTCACTCTTTTCACACAGAGCCGTTGTTGTTCCGTGACATTGTCATGTTTACATACCTGTTCTGTGTAGCTTGATCTCAGGCTTCAGGAGCAGATCCAGCAGTTTGCGCTGACGGTCCAGCTCTCCCTCGTACTGGACGATAGTTTGTTCAAACACTCCCAATATTTCAGCAGCAGCAGCAGTTAGCCGCTCGCTGATAAAAGCTCTCAGAGACTCCGCAGCAGCCATTCAGATGATGAAACACTCACAGTAGTTACACTTCTGTTCAGCTTCTGCTGTCGCTGTGCTCGTCTTTGTTTTCCTCTTCCTCCTTCCGGCTCTTCTTCTTCTTCTTCTTCTTCAGATAATGGCGGTTGGCAGCCAACTTACAAGGCGCATTACCGCCACCTACCGGACTGGAGTGTGGACAGTCGTCCTGCTTCGTCCTGTCCTGTCTTTTCTTTCAATACAAAAACCTGTTATATATTAGAAATGTAAATTATATTCTACTTCCCTCCAGGGATCAACAAGCAGCAGAACAAACAATAAGACAATGCAGAGTGTGCTACTAGAGAAGCATAAAAAGTAGAAACAGAAATAACAAATTATCTAGAATTAAAAATAGAATGAAAGATAATGACACAGGAATAAGAATAACCATAAGGTGTTCAGCTGAGATATGTGTAGTGGTGTATTTACATCCTACATCATGAATGAATCAATGAAACAAAAAACGTTCTAAAAGTAGGGATTGTTGCAGTTTGGCCTGGCAGCCAGCAGGAGGACTGCCAGGACCAGAGAGGTGGCCCTGTGCTCCACTTTCTGAGTGTCTGAGCTCTCTGTTACCCTGTTCCTCAAAACATGAAGAATGTTGACAGTGCAGAAGGACATAATACAAAGGGGGAGGAAGAAGCTGAATGTTGAACACAGAACACTAAACAGCACATCATGACTTCTACTTGGATAAACACTACTACATTCAGTAACATTATTCTCAGGATCACTCAGGGCTTTAAGAGAACTAAATCAAATGTCAAACTGAAGTGAACATGCTCCTCAGCAGCTGAGCGTCTCCCTGTGTTCTTTCTACAAACATCATGGTGACATCATATCAGTAAACCACTGGATCCTTCTGGATACATGTTCAGTGGAAGGTACAGTCTACATATCCTGGGAGGAGTCCAGAGCTGCAGCTGCAGGTGGTGTCAGTATCCAGCTCTTCTCACTAACATGGTCTGCAGTGAAAGGTGATGCTGGTTGTTGAAATGTCCATGTAACATGTACTGGAGCTCTGTCTGGGCTCTTAATGGTTAATGATGTAGTCCCACCCAGAGACGTTTTTCTATTAGCAGCATTATTTTGAAGTAAAATATGACTTTACAGTGTTATGACCATTAACATGTAACTGGTTGCATCGCTGCATCACCTCCTGTGGAAACTAGAGTACTCTTGTGTTACCAACAATGAAAGCTGTCTGCTTTGCTTGCTAAGTCTGCATGAACTCCTCCTGATGGTCCTTCTGAAGTGTTCGTGGTGTATTGAAATATTCTCAATGTGTAGTTACAACATCACTGAAGTGAATTGTTGATCTTTGTTGTTAACAGCAACATGGGAATCTGAAGCAGTCTGTTTTTATATCTGATGTCTTGATGTGTGGCTCACCTGAACATCTGATAAGAGACTAAAACTATCAGGAGGACGCTGCCAAACCACCACAGACAGTTAGTCCTGCAACAACAAGTGTTTGTCCTCACAAGTGTGTGAACTGCAGGAGAAGCACGCTCGTGATAAGCACTGCAAAACATGCCCCATGATCTGCATGAGCCTCTGACTTCTGTGACCGGGCCAGTGGTTTGCACTTTTGTCCACTAGGTGGAGCCACATGCTCAGACTGTCCAGGCTGAATGAAGAGGACAAAAAGAGCAGCTTGAAGAGCGGCTGCTCTGCCTGACAGCTGCTGTATGAATGAAGCTCCACTGATTGACGGATTACTTCTTAGCTCCAGTCTTGTTGAGTGTAGATTCACCAGCATCACCTCATGAGCTTCTTTGTTTTTGCTTTGAATAATTAGTGTGACTCATCATTATTAACAGCTGGTTCTAATGCTGCATGTGAGCTGAGCAGGGTTTGCTCTGATGTTTGCTTACAACCTTATTGAACAATAGAAAGAATCCCTTGGTGAGTTCACATCAGTTCTTTTCAGTGGTTGTTATAGTGCATAGTTTTGAGAACATGTGTTCTGCAAACATATTATAAAAAAAGAAATAAAAGCAGTGCTGTGCCGTATAGGCTACCAGTGTTCCAACCAGTGTGCTGCAGCTCACTGCGCTGGTACAGATCATCAGGTGTGCCATGGGAATTAACCAGTTTCACTTAATTGGTCTGAATATTATTATTCATGTACTGTAAATAATGTGTTTGTGCCAGTACCGTGTAATGACAGGCAGAACAATTAATTAGAGTTAGAGTTAGATAAGTGAAGTTATTGTCTACTCTGGCAGTGTCTCGGTACCTGGACTCAGTGCAGGCACAGTGTGTGTTTCTGTGTGTTCAGGCTCATGCATGCGTATTGGGGAGAACTGTACAGAGAGCAGAGTGTAGACCCAGAGAGCGTAGAGCCAGGGGATGTGCTGTGGGATGTTTATACTCAATACGTGTTGGGAAACAACATCAAACAGTGTCATCAACATGCATTATCACAATAGGTGGATAGAATAAACATCTCTATCATAGGCCAAATTGTTATCATTTCTGCCGTATGTTGTTTCTATCATGCATTACTACAGTCCAGTTCACTGAGAACAGAGAAAGGAGTGATGACACAGTGTCCTGACATCAGTGTGTATCCCTTGTTCATGTGTGCACTGCCTATTGTAAAATAATAATAATAAATAATAATATATTAAAGTATGTCGGACATCAAAGTGATGACATCATCATGTCACATGTTGGCCTTTGCAGATGAAGCCATGCAGCAGCACTGGCTGCACTGGATCAGAGAGACAGGACATCATACTGTTGATATTGTTAAAATGAATTCTCATTCAGTCAGTAAACATTCTCAATAACACTGTTAGACTGTGTCAGACACATGTTGAATCATGTCTGCTCTCTGCCCTCAGGAGCATGAAGGTGTGACAGGAATGCAGGTTACAGAGAGTCATGCTGCGACAGATGATCTATTTGACTTCAGGGTTTGCAGCACATTATGTCGACCAAGTCATTTAAAGAAATTCAACCAGACAGTTTTTAGGTTGTGTGTTTTCTTGTTGTCTGTCAGAGGCTGGGTCGTGGCTCTGACTCGGTTGGAGTTGGCTGGTGACACCTGGCTCCACTTCCCTCAGCTCCTCTTTATCTGTTTGAAGCAGCTGTTTTTTTAAACCAACAGTCTGTTTAAACCTGTTCAGAGTTTCTAGGAAGTCATGTGACCACAGAGGCTCCTCCTATGATGAAGTATAAACACCCTGAACACTGACTGCTCTCTGCTTCGTCACAGAAACCAAAAGCACAGGTAAGACTCACTCACTGTGAAGGAATAATGAGAAAGTGCTTCCAACATGTTGAGTGCAGAGTGGACATTAGCTGGATAGATGAGTAGGAATCAATGGCTTTTATGTTATCATGTTCTATTATAAAGGTGACATCATAAGGTCACAGGTAAAGTATAAAAATGTTGATGAAGAGAGAGAAAAGGCTCAAAAGCCTACAAGTGGCTGCTTAGTGCCAAAACCACAGATATGTGTGCAGCACACTGTAGCAGCAGCAGGTGCAGGGCCCACATCAGTGCAGAAGCAGGTCCATGGAGTGCACAGGCCGTCAGAGTGCACACAGCTTTAATGAGCAGCAGAGTAGTAACACAGAGGGAGGAGGAGGAGAGACGAGAGCCAGCAGGGACCGGAGCAGGAGTCAGAATAGCTCCTGTCAGCCGGTAGAAGTACGGAGCAGTAGATGAGTGACTGTTGCCTTTGTTGCTTTTGTTTACAAATCGTGCTATGACTTGTTGTCATGGTGACTTGGTGTAAACAGTACATTACATTTAGCAGCGTTTCTTTGACGGCCACTTTAGCTTCAAGATGGGAATGGGGGCCCTGTGGCCATCTCTCCCCAGATGAAAGCTCTGAGTGTTACAAGAATGTTTTTAGCATGGCCACTCTCTTCCGTGTAGTCTACTGTGCTTTATTTCATCTTTGAACAGCACATATATGCTCTGGTATGCAGAACTTATAAATAACCATGGTGGGCCGCCATGGACAGAAATGCCAGGGCCACATTTTAGTCCCAGGTCAGCCCTGATAAACAGAATGTAGTTTGGTTGTAACAGGATCAACTCATTGTAAACTGGTGTTTAGAATTTCAATACATCACCCTTATCAATGTGCAGCTGTGAGGAGGTTGTAGCCTACTGAGATGTGAGTGGAGCTGGATCCTCACAAAGAGGAGAACCTTGGTGCTGGTGCAGATGTGACCAGTCATCGATTGTTGTCTCCACTTCATGAATGAAATCTCATAAAGTCGCCCCTGCTCAGAGCTACAATATGGAAACAGACCTGAGCCTGTTTCTGTTCTCCTCTATTAACACTGAATAATAAGCAGGTCTAATGATGTGTGATCCATGCTGCTTCTGCTCTGCTCCATCCTGTGCTGATCTGCAGTTCATTGATTGCTGAGCTCCATCTAGTGGACACACAGTAGAAGTGAATCAGGAAATGTAGACGTAGAGAAGATTGAAGCAAGGCGTCTGGACTTGTGGAGTTTTCTAGAAGACGTTTCGCTGCTCATCCAAGCAGCTTCATCAGTTCTAACTGTTTGGTGGGGAAACATGGTTTATATGTGGTTACAGACCTATGTGGGTGGGTGGGTACACAGATGCCATTGATCACATTCAGCTATCCCTTGGCTACAAATGTACCAAATTTGATAGAATTTGAACAAAGAGCAAAGTCTTCACAAAGGTTTTAGTAAGGATATCACCAGGCGGACACTCAGTTTGGCACAATTTGACACCACATTGCCAAATAGGTTACTTATCATTTCCAATGGGAAGTGGCTGAAAAATACAACTTACATCCATTTCACTAGTCTATTGCCATCTACTGGAGCTTTTGGGTATGAATTTTACCTTGTACTTCATCAACTTCCACCATTATGCACAGTGTAAAATCAAAAACATCAAAATGTATAATTTTGTCTCCAAATAGAGCAGTTTTTATTATCATAACTAATAACTAATGTAAAATAATTAAAGTCCAATCAAATATAAAGTAAGAAAAATACAATAACAAGGAGAGGTGATGCCTCAGCGTTGAGCCCAGATGGGCCTGGGACCTCACTTTCCTCTTCTCTTCCCTCTTGTTGGCTATGAAAATAATAACACTTATTTTTATCTGTAATTGCATACATATTGAAATATACACATTATGTAAAAAATATGTAAAGACAGTATTGAATAGGATTGAATCATCCTTCTTCATCTCTGTTCAGCTCTTCCCTTAGGGGTTGCCACAGTGAATCATCACCACTATCCTCTGCATCCTCCTCTCTCACCCCAACTACCACCCTGCTGTATACTATACTGTGTATATGTATATATATAATAAATCATTTTTATTAGCAACAAATAGTTTACACTTCAAAATAAATGTACAAAACTTACTCATAAACTGGGTCCATCTTTTCCAACGTTCAACTGGCTGGCAACGGGGTCAAACAAATCCGGAAATTCCTGCCGTTGAAATTCTGCTCCATGCCCCTCTCGACGCAGTAAGAAGAAGAGATAAGCTAGCTAACAACCTAAAAAAAACCTCTGACACTCACTGAAACTCACTGAAATTCACCAAAAGTCACTGAAGCGCACTAAAGCAACTACAACCTCCACAAACACCTACGCGCACTAGCGTTAGTGTTGTTGCGTCTTTACGCAGGGATTTTATGTCAGCTGGGTATTGTAGTCCAGTAGATTTTTTATACCATTCAATTCAGTAGCTTGTCCTCTTTCATTGGACTACAAACATGGCCGTGTCAGAATTTGAAGTAATAGTGCCTGCACGTTTTCAGCCCTTCAGCGGCCCATCGGGTTTAACCACTGCAGTACTGTTAACCTGCTAGCATCTTTGCTTATCTAAACACAGTTTTCATTTCTGTCCAATGCGAGACAATTACCAACCCCTATAAAGGAGAGGTTCTGCTTCTCAATTCAATTCAATTCAGTTTTATTTATATAGCGCATATTACAATCAGACATTGTCTCAAAGCGCTCAGGAGGGTCACACACTAATACAACACCACTTCCTGTTATGCAACAAATACACTTTATGATTCAATGTTGAGCTAATGCCACAGCCACAAAGTCAATCAAGGATTGTTTTTTGAAGACGTTTCGCCACTTCCCTAAGTGGCTTCTTCAGTTCTGCTACTTTTCTGGTTGGGAATCCGAGTTTTATGTGTTCAGGACCTCTGTGGGTGGATCTTGCAGGAGCTCACATGACTACGATCCCTATAGTTCAGGGTTCGGCAACCCAAAATGTTGAAAGAGCCATATTGGACCAAAAAAACAAAAAACAAATATGTCTGGAGCCGCAAAAAATGAAAAGCCTTATATAAGCCTTATAATAAAGGCAACACATGCTGTATGTATCTATATTAGCTGTATTAGCCTACTATCAAAATGACTAAGTTGGCTACAAATACATAACCTTCATGATTACATGTTTATTTTCCCTGCAGCGCATCCTGTAGGGAATGACGCACCACGTGACTGCTCTGTTGTACGACAACTCCATTACAATATTAATGAATTATGTTTCATTGCTTTGATGAAATTAAAGAAATGCAATGAAGAAATCCGATTTTTGATGTCATTTTTATTTTGAGGATTCGAAAAAACAACAACAAAATGGAACGTGCATAACGTGCCCCTTATCTGGGCAACAAACAGAGTGCAATAAAACGCAGCCTGCATTTATAAAAATAAAACAGCAGCCTTTTGAAAAGGTAAAGTATATAAAATCTAATTCATACAGTTTAAGTTTGATTTCTGTGCAAATACCAAGCAAGTCAGTGCAAGGGTAAAACGAAGCAGCATCCTCTTCTCTTTTGGCACGCAACCAACGCAGCTATCCTCGGCCCTGAGCAACAAAACACAATAATATCCCTAAGTGTCATTCCACATATATACTGACGAAAATCAGAAATCACTTTATAGAAACAGCCACTTCGTTACTAAATATGTGCCTATGACAGGATTGTGTTCTTACCCGTTTAATGTGACGTCTGTTTTCGGACATCAATGGTCAGCTTCTCAACATCGGGCATGTAAGATGTAACTTTAATCTTGACGCAGGACTGCAAGCTCTGAGGCGGGTGCGATATTTTGATTTGATTGATTTTTGATTTGATGTAGTTCATGTTTGGAGATGCAATCCACTTCTTAAATCTATTTTTGCGCTGCTCTAATTTCTCCAGAAGTAATGCAATCGCACTTTTTCTCTCACTCCCAACTGGGTACTCGGCTGCAAATGTAACATGCCTTCCATGGAAATGTCTTTCCACTGGCTTAGGAAGTGGAAAGACATTTTCCACTGGATTCCACTTCTACTCTTTTTGTTATTTGACAACTTCTCGCTATAGAGCAAACATTCAGGCAATCCTTCCGCATTGGCAATGAATGCAAATGATTCGGTCCTTTGGGATCAATGGCCCATCACACAGCCACCGGTTTGTTTACAATAGCCACCTGCCTGGCATCCCGCCCTGCTGATAGAAATGTGTATCGCAGGCTATGACGCAAATCTTCGTTGACAGAAATATTGAAATTGAATATTTATTCTAAACATTTTTACAGCATTGGAAAACGTTAAGAATGTTTGTGTCATGTTTGTCCTCCTACAGAAACCATATTAAAACAAAAAATTTCCCTCCCCCATCTTTTTCCATTTTCAAACATTTTTGAAAAAGCTCCAGGGAGCCACTAGGACAGCGCTAAAGAGCTACATGCGGCTCTAGAGCCGCGGGTTACCGACCCCTGCTATAGTTGGTTAATGGCCAGTTAACGACCAGAAACTCTGGGATGAAGGGACAGGGTTGTGAACAGGTGAGAGCTGTTGCCTCACTAGTTGATGGCCCATCATTAGAGTTTGAGTGGGAGTGAAGTCTGCTAGGAAGGAATGAAAGGACAGAGTTGTAAACAGGTGAGAGCTGATGCCTCAGCCCTCCCCCTCTGTTTAGAGAGGGTTTTTCCAATTTCACATAGATGCTTCTTTGACTCCTCTTTCATACCATCTGTCCTCCCTGTCTAGGATTTGGACATTATTATCCTCAAAGGAATGACCACTGTCTTTGAGGTGGAGGTGAACTGCTGAGTCTTGTCCTGAGGAGGTGGCTCTCCTGTGCTGTGCCATCCTTCTGTGTAGTGGTTGTTTGGTTTCACCAATATAGAGTGGCGAAACGACTAGAATGAAAAGCATTCCAGAATGAAAGAAAGCATTCCCAAATGAAAGGCAGAAATCTAGAATGAGAGGCAGCATTCCGGAATAGACATCCATCCACCCATTCCAGAATGATAGGCAGGATTCCGGAATGGTAGACAAAATTTTGGAATTAAACCCCTAACCCGACAGTGACCTGTGATGTCATCCGATTGGAGCCAGAGACTGACCCTCCTTAAGAGCAACAGTGGCAAGAAAAAACAGGAAGAACCCCTGAAAGTTTTGTCCAACGTCTCAGCTGTTACCTTTAATATTATCATAACAGATGAAATCATTCAATTGGATTTTGTGGTCTGGGTTAGATCAGTCAGCGTTTTAAATGAAAACTTATTTCTCCTCCAGAGGAGGAACTGTCAGGAGTGGGATTTGAACCCACACCTCCAGTGGAGACTGCGACCTGAACGCCAGCTGGCGAAGGATCGTCCGTACAATGTTGGAAAATGTTGGACACAAGAGCCAATCACAAGCCTTCAATTGCTGGAGGTGCGCCCAATCAGCTAGCGGATTTCTTCCCCACTGTCCAACATTTCCAACATTTGACCAATCACGGTGGACAAATGTTGGAGCAGAGAATCAGTATGGCGCATACCGGTCGGCATTCATTCTGCACTAGCTAGCGAGAAAAACAGTCGGTACGGTAATTAAACACTTGCTACAGTGCCGTGTGACACTAGTTTAAGTTTGTGTGTCATGTAAACTCTTGTACTGTGTTGACGTTTTTATAGATTGATAGATTTGTTGAGTTACGGCCGTTACACAAAGTGGATTTTGTTTTGCCACTCGGTGCTTACTAATGTTATTTAAGGTGCAGTGTTTAAACACCAAACCTGAGAATCAAAGTATTTCCACCCACGTTGTAGCACTACCACATAAGTAATGTTTTTATTTAGATTTTATGGTGTATTGCCATATACTAGAAATGTCTTCCTGTAAATAAACATTGTCCCTTAATGCCTATTACCTATAGAGAAAGGCCACTCAAGGCGACGGAAAACGGGGAGAGTAAGAGGGACCCGTGATGCGAAAAAAAAATACGGACCATAACCATTTTTTTATGGACAAGGATCGCCCAGGGAGAGAGAGGATCCCACGTGGGGTTCACCAGGAGGAGTTTTTTGTTTGTTCGTCTGTTTGCCTGTTACTTTTTGATCGGGACTGAAGGGACATTTATTTGTAAATATGGGTCGGATTACAGCGTTATTTGGGATGTAAGAAAATATGATTTTGAGTTAATAAACCCGAAACAGTCTCATTTCAAGTGTCTGTGGTCTGTATTATGCAACAAAGGTAAATAGAGTACAACACGGGAGAGTCCCTGCTTAATAGTAACACTCCGTTTACTTTAGGCAGACTGTTAAAACGTTTATCCATATGTCCATTTGTAAAAATGATGCCAAAAATGTAGCAGATGCAGATCAACACTAGCATTCCTGTGGTCGCCGGTTCGAATCCAAGCTGTGGTCCAAAGTAAAATCCTAAAAGTGTCAATTTGAGTTTCTGCATCCTGAAATACGTACATAAATTAGATATTTTCACAAAGTTTCCAAAAATTCCCTTTCTTTTTTCATTTTTCCCTTTTCCCCTCTTTTCTTTTCCCTCCTTCTCCCCCCTTCTTCCCCATCTTAGACGGACGAATGTTCCCCAGCTTGAACGCAGCACCTTGGACTGCTCGGCCATCCTGACATGAAAAGTGTGCTGTCCACAACAAGTTTGGAAAAGCTCAAGGATGAACACTTAATAAACAATCTGAAATCTTCACTGACACTGATGTGGACAGACTGAGATGAGATTTTTCATCTGGTCACCACATGATGAATCATTCTGACTATTGTAGTACCTTGAGATCTGCCTTTCCCAGGTGTTTTGTCCTTAAGGTGAAGCAGTCTCTGCCTCAGGGTGAAACTGGGTTTGAAATGTGCTGGGACGTTTTATCCTTTGCCTCCTCATTGCACACCAGTTGCTCTCGGTCCAGCGTTTTTAAAATGATAGTTTTTGGAAGTGTCAGGTGGACTGTGCCAGGGTTTGGTCCTCAGACAGTCAATATAAATGGCAGCACTCTGACTGGTCAAGATGAACTTTTTCATAGAGCTCGTTGTTAACACATCAGACTTGTTAAGTGTAAATGATGGAGGGGCATAAAGTGATCTTGGAAATGAAAAGAACTGTTGTTGGCAGGATTCAAACCTGCGCAGGGAAACCCCAATGGATTTCTAGTCCATCGCCTTAACCACTCGGCCACAACAACCGCAAAAGGTAACGATGAAGAGTCTGACGACCCAGGTTGGTTCTGTCCATGAGTGCATGGTCTTGTCCAGTTTGTCCTGTCCAGATTGGTGTTGGCGCTCCTTTACTTGTTTTCCATTTCATTCGCAGGTAAATCTGCGCCGACCAGAGTCTCCGTTTGACAGACAGCTATCACAGAAAGTTGCCGACAGCTGAGCAAGTACTCACGTGCCAACATGGCATAGGTTGAATTGCTTCCAAGCCGGCTGTGTTCACGATCACATGGTCGTTTGAGACTACAAGCCTTCACTGTCCATTCTACGCTGTTTACTTTATTAGGAAGGTGTTCTACAATTGTCCCAACAAGCAGGGGGAGCACTGAACATAAAACTCTCTTTCTCACATGTTATTGTCATGTGTTTTTGTGAAAGATAAGGCTGACTTGTTTTCTTGCTTCTCTATTTAAACAATCTGAAATCTTCACTGACACTGATGTGGACAGACTGAGAGTGTCTCTGTGCTATCTCAACAAGTCTTGAGCCAGAGATGAGAGTTTTCATCTGCATTCATGGTCACCACATAATGAATCATTCTGACTATTGTGATGCCTTGAGATGAGGTCCAGTATTCTGGAATGGAAGTTACCATTCCAGAATGGAAGGCAACATTCCGGGACAAACATCGGCATAACAGAATGAAGAGCACATTTGCAGAATGAAAGACAGCATTCCGGAATGAAAGTCAAAATTCCGCAATGAAAGGCAGAAATCTAGAATAAGTGGCAGCATACCAGAATAGACATCAGTATTCCGGAAGGATAGGCAGAATTCCTGAATAACAGTCAGTATTCTGGAACAGAGGTCAGTATTCCGGAACAGAAGTCAGCAAGACAGCATTCTGGAATGAAAAGCATTCCAGAATAAAAGACAGTATTCCCAAATGAAAGGCAGAAATCTAGAATGAGTGGCAGCATACCATAATAGACATCCACCCACTCCAGAATAATAGGCAGGATTCCGGAATTAAACCCCTAACACGACAGCGGCCTGTGACGTCATGGAAGTCAGCATTCCGACATGGAAGGCAACATTCTGGGACAAAAGTCAGCAAGACAGCATTCTGGAATGAAAAGCATTCCAGATTGAAAGAAATCATTCCAGATTGAAAGGCAGAAATCTAGAACGAGCGGCAGCATACCAGAATAGACATCCATCCATGCCAGAATGGTAGACAGGATTCCAGAATGGTAGACAAAATTCCGGACTTAAATCCCTAACCTGACAGCAGCCTGTGACGTCATCCAATCAGAGCCAGAGACTGAACCTCCTTAAGGGCAACAGTGGCAAGAAAAAACAGGAAGAACCCCTGTAGGTTTGGTGTAATGTCTCATCATATCAGATGAAATCATCCAATTGGCTTCTGTGGTCTGGGTTAGAATCTAAGTCAGTCAATGTCTTAAATGATTACTTATTTCCCCTCCAGAGGATAAATTATTTAAATGATTACTTATTTCCTCTCCAGAGGAAATAAACAGAACTGTCAGGAGAGGGATTTGAACCCACGCCTCCAGTGGAGACTGCGACCTGAACGCCAGCTGGCGAAGGATCGTCCGTACAATGTTGGAAAATGTTGGACACAAGAGCCAATCACAAGCCTTCAATTGCTGGAGGTGCGCCCAATCAGCTAGCGGATTTCTTCCCCACTGTCCAACATTTCCAACATTTGACCAATCACGGTGGACAAATGTTGGAGCAGAGAATCAGTATGGCGCATACCGGTCGGCATTCATTCTGCACTAGCTAGCGAGAAAAACAGTCGGTACGGTAATTAAACACTTGCTACAGTGCCGTGTGACACTAGTTTAAGTTTGTGTGTCATGTAAACTCTTGTACTGTGTTGACGTTTTTATAGATTGATAGATTTGTTGAGTTACGGCCGTTACACAAAGTGGATTTTGTTTTGCCACTCGGTGCTTACTAATGTTATTTAAGGTGCAGTGTTTAAACACCAAACCTGAGAATCAAAGTATTTCCACCCACGTTGTAGCACTACCACATAAGTAATGTTTTTATTTAGATTTTATGGTGTATTGCCATATACTAGAAATGTCTTCCTGTAAATAAACATTGTCCCTTAATGCCTATTACCTATAGAGAAAGGCCACTCAAGGCAACGGCATTCTTTGTAATATTTTATTTTATATTGTTGTGAGGACAGCGGGGGTCGGGTGATCTATTTTGCCAGCTGACATGCTGTGGGTGAAAGGAGACGAAGGACTGTCATCAGGGGAGGAGAGACGCCAAGGACAGCGGTGGCAGACAGGTGAAGGAAAACGGGAAAACGGGGAGAGTAAGAGGGACCCGTGATGCGAAAAAAAAAATACGGACCATAACCATTTTTTTATCGCCCAGGGGGAGAGAGGATCCCACGTGGGGTTCACCAGGAGGAGTTTTTTGTTTGTTCATCTGTTTGCCTGTTACTTTTTGATGGGGACTGAAGGGACATTTATTTGTAAATATGGGTCGGATTACAGCGTTATTTGGGATGTAAGAAAATATGATTTTGAGTTAATAAACCCGAAACAGTCTCATTTCAAGTGTCTGTGGTCTGTATTATGCAACAAAGGTAAATAGAGTACAACACGGGAGAGTCCCTGCTTAATAGTAACACTCCGTTTACTGTAGGCAGACTGTTAAAACGTTTATCCATATGTCCATTTGTAAAAATGATGCCAAAAATGTAGCAGATGCAGATCAACACTAGCATTCCTGTGGTCGCCGGTTCGAATCCAAGCTGTGGTCCAAAGTAAAATCCTAAAAGTGTCAATTTGAGTTTCTGCATCCTGAAATACGTACATAAATTAGATATGTTTCCACAGCGTTCCTTTCTTTTTTCATTTTTCCCTTTTCCCCTCTTTTTCCTCTTCTTTTCTTTTCCCCCCCTTCTCCCCCCTTCTTCCCCATCTTAGACGGACGAATGTTCCCCAGCTTGAACGCAGCGCCTTGGACCGCTCGGCCATCCTGACATGAAAAGTGTGCTGTCCACAACAAGTTTGGAAAAGCTCAAGGATGAACACTTAATAAACAATCTGAAATCTTCACTGACACTGATGTGGACAGCCAGAGATGAGATTTTTCATCTGGTCACCACATGATGAATCATTCTGACTATTGTAGTACCTTGAGATCTGCCTTTCCCAGGTGTTTTGTCCTTAAGGTGAAGCAATTCAATTCAATTCAATTCAGTTTTATTTATATAGCGCATATTACAATCAGACATTGTCTCAAAGCGCTTCATAGGAACCCCCCTAAGAGCACTGTGGCAAGGAAAAACTCCCTTTAAGAGGAAGAAACCTTGAGCAGGACCCGTCAACTTAAGGGGGAACCAGTCCTGCTGCTAGTCAGAGAGGATGAGGGAGAGAGAGAGAGGATGAAGGAGAGAGAGAGAGAGGATGAAGGAGAGAGAGAGAGAGAGAGGATGAAGGAGAGAGAGAGAGGAGAGAGAGGATGAAGGAGAAAGAGAGAGAGAGAGAGAGAGGAGCAAACATGATACAAACATGATACAGTACAGAGCAAACATGACAGCAAGATGAAACAGTGATTATATTGCAATAGATATCTATATATATCGTCGGTCCATAAGTAGGAATAGTAATTTGATAGCAAGGATGAGCAGCAGGGGCTAGTGAAGTCGATGAGCACAGGAGAGACTGCAGGTCAGTATGCAGGTCTTGAGACCTGCAAAGAGAGAGAGCGAGAGCGAGGCACATAACTACAAGGAAGACAGTTAACACAGATTATGAGACGATATTACCCAGTATGATCCAGACTAAGGAGAGTGGAGGAGAGGTCAGAGGGTGTTCAGAGGATCGTGTTTGTGCCCCCCGACAACGTAGAGCAAGAGAGACTTCACGGGCCGGACTGCAGGTCATCATCCAGGTCTTGAGACCAGTGTGAGCCAGACTAAGGAGAGAAAAGGAGAGGTTAGAGGGTGAGAGGGAAACTGCTCAGTGGATCATGTTTGTGCCCCCCGACAACGTAGGCCTAGAGCAGCATAGCTGTGCTACACACTAGGTCTAAGGCTAACTGTACGCCTTACTAAACAGAAAAGTTTTAAGTCTAGTCTTAAAGGTGGAGGCAGTGTCTGCCTCTCGGACCCAGATTGGTAACTGGTTCCATAATAGCGGTGCCTGATAGCTGAAGGCTCGTCCTCCCATTCTACTTCTATGAATCCTAGGAACTACTAGTAAACCTGCACTCAGAGATCTGAGTGTCCTATTAGGAACATATGATACAATCAGGTCCTGCAGATACAATGGAGCAAGTCCATGAAGAGCCTTGTAGGTTAGAAGAAGGATCTTGAAGTGTATTCTTGAGTCCACTGGGAGCCAGTGAAGAGACACTATGACAGGAGAGATATGATCCCTTTGGCTGCTTCCTGTCAGAACTCTAGCTGCTGCGTTCTGGATCAGCTGCAGACTGTTGATGGAGTAATGTGGACATCCTGACATCCTGAGTTGCAGTAGTCCAGTCTTGAAGTGACAAAAGCATGGATGAGCTTTTCAGCATCACTCTGAGAGAGGATGCTCCTGATCTTAGTAATATTACGCAGGTGAAAGAAAGCGGTCCTGGAGACCTGCTTAATATGAGAGACAAACGACATGTCTTGATCAAAGATAACTCCAAGGTTCCTCACAGTCGTACTGGAGGCCAGAGTAATTCCATCCAGGGAGAAAGTATTATCTGATAAACTAGTTCTGAGATGTTTCGGTCCAAAAACAATGACCTCAGTCTTGTCCGAGTTTAATAGTAAAAAGTTGGAGGACATCCAGTCCTTTATGTCCTTTAGACACGCCTGTAGTCTGACTAGCGGCTCCGTTTCTTCAGGCTTCATGGATAAATACAGCTGGGTATCATCAGCATAACAATGAAAGTTTATGCCGTGCTTCTGGATGATGTTCCCTAGAGGGAGCATGTAGAGGGTGAACAGGATCGGTCCGAGCACAGAACCCTGTGGAACACTGTGGTTAACCCTTGTACCTGTGGAAGACACATCGTTAGTGTGAACAAAATGAAATCTGTCAGATAAATATGATTTAAACCAGCGCAGTGCTGTTCCTGTAATCCTGATCTCGTGTTCCAATCTGTGTAGCAGGATGCGATGGTCTACGGTGTCGAAGGCAGCACTGAGATCCAGTAGAACGAGTACAGAGACGAGACCCCGGTCCGATGCCATGAGGAGGTCATTGGTGACTTTAAGCAGTGCTGTTTCTGTGCTGTGATGGGCTCTGAAACCAGACTGGAAAGCATCAAACAGACTGTTCCTACACAGGTGGTCGTTTAGCTGACTTACAACAGCTCTTTCGAGTAGTTTGGAGATAAAGGTGAGGTTGGAGATCGGTCTGTAGTTTCCTAGGACGTCCGGGTCCAGTGAAGGTTTTTTAAGTATCGGAATGATCACAGCAGTTATAAAAGCCTGTGGTACATATCCTGTTTCCAGAGACAAGTTGATCTGTCCTAATATAGAGTCTCCGATCAGAGGAATAGCATCTTTGAGGAGCTGTGAAGGGATCGGATCCAGAAGACAGGTAGTAGGTTTAGACTTGCTGATGCTGGTGGTCAGCTCAGGGAGGCCGATGGGCGCGAAGCAGTCCAGAGTTAGATCAGGATCCGTTTCCAGAAGTGGCGGTGTATCCTCAGCGGCCACAGAGAGATTGTGGTTGATTTGTCCTCTAATAGTGGTGATTTTATCGGTGAAGAAGCTCATGAAGTCTTCACTACTAAGAGCTGCAGGAATGCGAGGCTCCACAGAGCTGTGGCTCTTTGTCAGCCTGGCCACGGCGTTAAAGAGAAAGCGCGGGTTGTTCTTGTTTTCTTCTATTAGTGATGAATAGTAGGCTGTCCTGGCTTTACGAAGGGCCTTCTTATACGTCAGCAGACTGTCTCTCCAGATCCTCCGGGAGTCATCTGATTTAGAGGACTGCCACATCCTCTCCATCCTACGTGTAATCCGTTTCAGTGATCGGATGTTTGAGTTGTACCACGGAGCTAGCCTCTTCTGGTTTGTAGTTTTCTTCTTCTTTAGTGGAGCAATCCTGTTTAAGACTGAGTGTAATGTGTCTGCAGTGTTGTTGACAAAGCGGTCCAGCTCTGCAGGAGTAACATTTAAGTTGGTACCCCCATCAGTACTTGGGACTGTGGGGAGTACTGGTAGGATTGCTGTCCTAAACTGCTTTACGGCGTCTTCAGACAGACATCTGCTGTAGTAGACCTTTTCCTTAGGTGCTGGTAGGTCTGAAAGAGAGAAGTCAAAAGTTATTAATGAGTGATCTGAAAGAACAGGATTTTGAGACCACACTAGCAGGTTCTCAGCTTCCAGGCCGTAGGTGAGAACCAGGTCGAGGGTGTGACTGTGGCAGTGTGTGGGTTCATTTACTAACTGAGAGAACCCAACTGAATCCAAGAGTGAGTTGAAGGCAATCTTCAGACTGTCGGAGTCGACGTCCATATGAATGTTAAAGTCACCCACTATAATGACTTTATCTGTGCTAAGCACTAAACTTGATAAGAAGTCTGAAAACTCCAGCAGGAACTCTGAATAAGCAGCAGCAGGTGGACGATACACTACGACGAGTAAAACAAATTCTGACTTCTTCCAGCTTCCGTGAGACAGGCTGAGAGTGAGACTCTCAAAAGAAGTATGAGTAGACTTAGGTTTAGGATTCATCTGAAGACTGGAGCGGTAGATTGCTGCCACTCCTCCTCCGCGACCTGTAACTCTAGGAACATGACAGTTAATATAACAGGATGGAGTTGATTCATTTAAAGCAACATATTCTTCACCCTGTAACCAAGTCTCAGTGAGACAAAGTATATCAGTGTGATGATCAATAATTAGATCATTAACTAAGAGCGACTTAGAGTGTAGGGATCGTATGTTAAACAATCCACACCTGAGTGTTCTGTTACCTTGTTCTATGTGTTTGTGTGTGTTAGTGTGTATTTTTATGAGGTTATTATGATTAATATATCTTAACTTGTGTGCTTGATGAACTGTGGGAGGACGTGTGACCGTCACCACTTCAATAACATTATTAAGCTTAGTGTTTCTATGTGTATTTGTGTTTAATGTGTTTCTAACTGAGGGCGGCAGTCCTCCAGAAGCAGCAGAGAGGTGTGTAGGACAGCGACTCTGCCTCCTGGCCTCGACCCTGGGTTGTCAGGTTGGTCTAATAAACTTGGCTATGTTGCTAGAAATCAGAGCTGCACCACCCTGGGTGGGATGGATGCCATCTCTCCTAATAAGGCCAGGTTTCCCCCAGAAAGTTTCCCAGTTATCTATAAAGGCCACGTTGTTTTCTGGACACCACCATGACAGCCAGCGACGGAGCGAGGACATGCGACTAAACATGTCATCACTGGTCAGATTTGGGAGGGGACCAGAGAACGCTACGGAGTCCGACATGGTTTTAGCTAAATTACACACCGACTCAATATTAACTTTAGTGACCTCTGACTGGCGAAGCCGGGTGTCATTAACACCGACGTGAATTATAATCCTACTGTATTTATGCTTATCTCTCGTCAGCAGCTTCAGGCTACCCTCTATGTCGCCCGCTCTGGCCCCCGGGATGCACTTAACTATAGCCGCTGGTGTCGGCTTTACATGCCGCAAAACAGAGTTGCCAATAACCAGGGTCGGCTTCTCAGCGGGTGTGTCGCCGAGTGGGGAAAAACGGTTCGATATGTCAAGCGGCTGGTGGTGAACCATGGGCCTTTGTTTCGGGCTACGCTTCCTTCGAACTGCCACCCAACCTCTCTGACTTCCCGGCTGCTCAGGGGCTGCCGGGGTGCGGATAACATCAGCTAAGGCAGGCTGGTCCGCACAGGCTAACTGCTGCTGGCTAGCTGCTGCGGCTACAGGTCTATTATCTAACATGCGGAGCCGACCCTCTAACTCGCTTAGCCTCGCCTCCAAGACTGTGAATAAGCTACACTTTGTGCACACCTCACGCTCACTAAAGGAGGCAGAGGAGTAGCTAAACATGTCACACACCATGCAGTGAGCAGGAGAGGGAGATGCAGAGCGAGTGGAAGAAGCCATGCTAAGCGCTAATGCTAACCGCTAAGTTACGGTAAGCTTCGCTACAGTGGTAAACGAGAAGGGAACCCAGAAACTGGTGCACTTAACTCTAACACTACGGTGCTTGTGTATTACCACAATAAAAGCAAACACAATATGTCTAATGCAGAAAGTCCGTAGCACCAACAGCGCACACCAAGTGAACAAACAGGACAGTGTCGAAACAGGAAGTGACGCAATACGTTACCCACTGACACAATACGTTACCAGACCCCCTGTCTCAAAACGTTCGTTCAGGCAGGTGGTAGTGTAGCGTCTGCAGTCTCTGCCTCAGGGTGAAACTGGGTTTGAAATGTGCTGGGACGTTTTATCCTTTGCCTCCTCATTGCACACCAGTTGCTCTCGGTCCAGCGTTTTTAAAATGATAGTTTTTGGAAGTGTCAGGTGGACTGTGCCAGGGTTTGGTCCTCAGACAGTCAATATAAATGGCACATCAGACTTGTTAACTGGTCAAGATGAACTTTTTCATAGAGCTCATTGTTAACACATCAGACTTGTTAAGTGTAAACGATGGAGGGGCATAAAGTGATCTTGGAGATGAAAAGAACTGTTGTTGGCAGGATTTGAACCTGCGAGGGGAAACCCCAATGGATTTCTAGTCCATCGCCTTAACCACTCGGCCACAATAACCTGCATAAGGTAATGATGAAGAGTCTGACGACCCAGGTTGGTTCTGTCCATGAGTGCATGGTCTTGTCCAGTTTGTCCTGTCCAGATTGGTGTTGGCACTCCTTTACTTGTTTTCCATTTCATTCGCAGGTAAATCTGCGCCGACCAGAGTCTCTGTTTGACAGACAGCTATCACAGAAAGTTGCCGACAGCTGAGCAAGTACTCACGTGCCAACATGGCACAAGTTGAATTGCTTCCAAGCCGGCTGTGTTCACGATCACATGGTCGTTTGAGACTACAAGCCTTCACTGTCCATTCTACGCTGTTTACTTTATTAGGAAGGTGTTCTACAATTGTCCCAACAAGCAGGGGGAGCACTGAACATAAAACTCTCTTTCTCACATGTTATTGTCATGTGTTTTTGTGAAAGATAAGGCTGACTTGTTTTCTTGCTTCTCTATTTAAACAATCTGAAATCTTCACTGACACTGATGTGGACAGACTGAGAGTGTCTCTGTGCTATCTCAACAAGTCTTGAGCCAGAGATGAGAGTTTTCATCTGCATTCATGGTCACCACATAATGAATCATTCTGACTATTGTGATGCCTTGAGATGAGGTCCAGTATTCTGGAATGGAAGTTACCAGTTACCAATAAGTGGCAGCATACCAGAATAGACATCAGTATTCCGGAAGGATAGGCAGAATTCCTGAATAACAGTCAGTATTCTGGAACAGAGGTCAGTATTCCGGAACAGAAGTCAGCAAGACAGCATTCTGGAATGAAAAGCATTCCAGAATAAAAGACAGTATTCCCAAATGAAAGGCAGAAATCTAGAATGAGTGGCAGCATACCATAATAGACATCCACCCACTCCAGAATAATAGGCAGGATTCCGGAATTAAACCCCTAACACGACAGCGGCCTGTGACGTCATGGAAGTCAGCATTCCGACATGGAAGGCAACATTCTGGGACAAAAGTCAGCAAGACAGCATTCTGGAATGAAAAGCATTCCAGATTGAAAGAAATCATTCCCGATTGAAAGGCAGAAATCTAGAACGAGCGGCAGCATACCAGAATAGACATCCATCCATGCCAGAATGGTAGACAGGATTCCAGAATGGTAGACAAAATTCCGGACTTAAATCCCTAACCTGACAGCAGCCTGTGACGTCATCCAATCAGAGCCAGAGACTGAACCTCCTTAAGGGCAACAGTGGCAAGAAAAAACAGGAAGAACCCCTGTAGGTTTGGTGTAATGTCTCATCATATCAGATGAAATCATCCAATTGGCTTCTGTGGTCTGGGTTAGAATCTAAGTCAGTCAATGTCTTAAATGATTACTTATTTCCCCTCCAGAGGATAAATTATTTAAATGATTACTTATTTCCCCTCCAGAGGAAATAAACAGAACTGTCAGGAGTGGGATTTGAACCCACGCCTCCAGTGGAGACTGCGACCTGAACGCCAGCTGGCGAAGGATCGTCCGTACAATGTTGGAAAATGTTGGACACAAGAGCCAATCACAAGCCTTCAAGCGCTGAAGATGCGCCAATCAGCTAGCGGATTTCTTCCCCACTGTCCAACTTTTCCAACATTTGACCAATCACGGTGGAGAAATGTTGGAGCAGAGATTCAGTGGGGGTGCATACAGGTCGCCATTCAATCTGAGACAGCTAGCAAGAAAAACATGGTATGGTACGGTAATTAAACATTTACTACAGTGCCGTGTGACACTATTTCAGGTTTGTATGTCATGTAAACTCTGTACTGTGTTGACTTTAATATGTTTATATTTGTTGCAGGAGTGCATTTCTACACTCCTGTCAGTACTGCAAACAGAGGTACACAACCATTCAGTCCACGAGCAGGATTTGACCCCCCACTACAAAGAAGCGATTGGTGAGTGGAAGTCCTTCACTGAGTGAGTGAGCCCCTTTGTTTGTAGAAGCTTGTGTTTGATTTTCAAAGAAAAGTTCATCACATTCGTCACATTTGTTGTTGATGTTTTTTGGAATGTGGAAGTGGTCCTGTTTTGAATTAAATACAATATATTGAATGAAACACTTTTGGTGTCTTGATTTAAGACCACTTCACTTATATTTGTTATACTGCTTTAAGGAATGATGTCTTATTTTAACTACATTTGTGCAGATTAAGGTGTCATTTCCTAAAGGTAATTTAGTAGATAGACTTAAATTCTAATTTTAAGTTACTTAATCTTAAATTAGTGGTTTTTCATTTCTGGTTTTAGAACAAAATGGATTAATTTAAGGTTTTAAGTTTTATTTTATTTTAGTCTTACAGAAACAAGAATTTTGTGCCTATTTTAAGAATTCTTGTCAATGTCTGGAGTACATCTTCCAAATCACAACGGTGTTGCAGCACCTCTGATTGACCCCACACCCCTGTGAATAACCCAGGAAGGGGAAGACCTTAACACACATGGAGGAGGCACACGTTAGCCCCAGTGGCCTAATGGATAAGGCACTGGCCTCCTAAGTGCAGAGGTCAGTGGACCAAACCAACCTGTGTGAAAATGCATCTCAATGTTTTCCCTAAAGAAGCAAAGTCCACATGTCGGTGTGTCTCAGCAGCTCACTGTTCATGAGCACTATGCTGCACAGTGAACTGATATACACTCTAAAAACTGTAAGCAGGCTCTACTCAGGACTGTTTTTGAAGATGTTTTCCACTCCCCCAAGTGGCTTCTTCAGTTCTGCTACTGCTCTGGTTGGAATCTGAGTTTTATGTGTTCAGGACCTCTGTGGGTGGATCTTGCAGGAGCTACCATGACTAAGATCCCTATAGTTGGTTAATGGTCAGTTAACAACCAGAAAGTGTGTCTGGGCCATGTGCAGGACTAGTTGACGGCCCATCGTTAGAGATTGAATGTGAGTGAAGTCTGCTAGGAAGGGATGAAGGGACAGAGCTGTAAACAGGTGAGAACTGATGCAGCATCACTTATTACCTGAGTTTCCCCTCAGGGAAGCTGCTGTTTACAAGCTGTTTAAAGAGAGAAGCAAGAAACCAACAGCCAACAGAGTGAAGGAGCTCCATCCGTCTGATGCATGTGCAAGGTAACCTCACCTTCTTGTTCTGGTGTCTCAAGGTGTTGGTTCAGGTATGTCAGCGCTGAAGTTACAACATAATAACTAAAGTCAATGCAATTATCTATACTTGAAACAACGTAAAAAATGGGATTATGTGACTTAAAAGCGGACTATTATACAACAAGCCAAATGTGTTGTATTTACTTCATTTTGAAATAAAAAATCTAAATAATTAATAATGGGTAGCAGGGTAGTAGGCTGCGTCATCCAGAGGATTCCAATTCCCTGAATGGGAAACAGCTGGTTTGGGACTTCCACATGCTTTCCTAATGGAACACATGATGTGTTTGTGTAACACTGGAGATGTTAGCTGTACATGTGCAGAACAAAGACATGACCCACAGCAGACCATCATGTTTAAGGAGCAGCAGGAAGTCCTCTTCTTAGTAACATTTAGGTGAATGGGACGGCACATTTGATGTTTGACTTCATCTATGAACACATGTCTGCAGCATGTTTACTGCATTTGAACTGTTACTAATGTCATGATGCCAGCTGTGTCAGCTTTGTTTCCCTTTAAGTCCTCCATCTTCCTGCTGCATGTACTTTGTTTTGTTCTTTGTTGCTGCCTCAGCAGTCTGAATGTGGCTCCTTCCTTCCTGAACTCTAACTTAACCACTAATAGAATTCCACCTGCTGTTTCTGTCACTTCTTTCATTATGAGTTAAGACTCCAATAAGTTCCATTAAGCTCACAGTGATGTATGCAGACTTCATAGTAAAGCCTTTCTTCTTCATGCCTCCTCCCACCTTACCCATTAAGCACATGTGTTTGTTACCAGCAGCAACATGATTGTAGTAAAAAGCTCACTGAACACTGTGCTCAGGGCTCTTGGTAGTTTCTGCTTCTTCTCCTGTGCTCCTCCAGACACTCCCAGTCCTCCTCTCTGACTGAGCTCACCTGCTTCCACTCCATGTTGATCGGCTGCCCTGATTGTTCTCACCTGTGTCCTTGTGTATATAATCCCCGACCTTCTCCTGGTCCTTGGTCAGTGGCTGTGTCCCATTTCAGGGTCTGCATCCTTCGGAGGACGCAGTCTACGCGGTCTCAGGAGGCCGCGTCCTCCTGAGGATCCTCCGGAGGATCCTCCACCGTTGGTAAATGGGACGGTCTGGCCTTCAAAGCACTTCCTGATTGTGGCGCGACGTCATAAATTTTGCCCCGGGAAAAACAAAAGCAGCGACAGCGACACAACACGGACTACACAACAAGCGGGACAACAGTGTGGATTTAGACATTTGGAATATTTTAATATATTTATTTGTTGTTGGAGGAAGAGGAGAGGCGGCTCCAGCGGCAGCAAAACCTGTGACGGCTCATTTTCTTCAGGCTGGGAGAGCGCAGTGGGGAGGTGACGGTAAGCTGCTGTTTAACCATATTATTGATCATAATTAATATACCGGTTACTGAGCAAACGCTAGATATATAACCAGTAGATAGACAAATATGATTAAATGTAATTTATATTTGATTCAATTGTAAGACTTGATACAGGGTCTGTTTGTAATTTTAATACTTTAAATAAATAGCTAAATGTGTACGAACCCTGCAAATAACCCTGAAACCACTGCTTTAATGTGTCATTAAGCATCAGGTCTGTCACTGCACCAGAGAATTACTGCTGGGTGGAGGAGAGTGGGGCTCCCTGCAGGACCAGCTGTCTGTCCTGGAGGAGGTGTACTGACCATCATCACCTTTGGAGGGTGAGGATACATATTTTATAGCTTTTCATATTTTAAGCTGCGTTGGAAGCCGCTCTGTTGAAGTTATTATTTTTATTTTTGCCCTTTTTAAAAACATCTTTAGTAACATGGCAGCCGCCGATCGTCAGCTCTGCAAACCCTGATGGACGATGTGGTGGACAGAGGAGACAGGCACCCCCCTCCCCCAGATGATGTCCCACTCACAGCCAGAGGACTCCAAGGTCTTCACCGTGGCATCGTCCAGTCCAGCAGCACCAAGGACTCCTGCTCAGCCAAACATTTATATATATGTTCTTTGTGAATAGGATTTTCTGCTGATTTTTATAAATAATAAACTGTACATTTTCATAATGCCCACTGGTAAATAGTTAGAAATGTTCAAACTGTGTCTTTGTAAATATTGTACATAACACAACACACACACAATAAATGATTTACTGTGGTCACTGAGAAGTTGTTCAAAAGTTTACTTAAATTATAAATAGGTGATGAAACACATAATGTAACAAGGTTAGAAGAGTTTAAGAACACAGAGACAAGAACAATTTAATATCATCCTTTAATTTAATAAGTAACATTTAAATAACACAGAACATAAAATCACTGCTGTCCACCATCCTCTCAATGAGCTGAGGTCTGTCCGTTCTTTCTCTCCTCTCTCCCTCTCTCCCTCTCTCTCTCTCTCTCTCTCTCTCTCTCCCTCCCTCTCCAGTCTCATCTCCTCCGTTATCAATTGTCAGGTTTCTTCTGTTTCTCTCTGCTCCTCCTTCAACAAAATGACAACAGGCAGAATGACCGTTTGATATAATAACGATAATATTGCTCCTCACGTGAACTATACTTTATACTATACTACAGTACACAGTCCAGAAACATTCAATCAAAGCGTTTACTTCACAGCGCCTCGTATCAACAGGACGTCATGTTTGTAAATATAAAACTCATTTTTTTAATGCCACTGTCACTACTAGCATTTTAAAACTCTCGAACTACTGCTCTTTACTTACATTTAAATGTGAATTCGGCACTCCTGCCGCTGCCGCTCGCTTGGTCCGTCATCGTACTATTGGACAAAAAGTAGGCCCGCAAAGCATTGTGGGATATTTAAGGCCACGAAGGATGGTAGCGATGCGTCCTCCAAATTCAGGCAAAAGGAGGACGCATTTGGAGGACGCATTTGAAGGACCCTTCGACTTTTGGCGAATTGGGACAGCCTTCGCGCAGCTTTGTGACGTAAGCGGCCTTAAAATGCGCACTCCGAAGGATGCAGACCCTGAAATGAGACACAGCCATCGTGTGTCTCACTCTGTGTGTCCTCTTTGTTCCTGTCTCACTCTGTGTGTCTTCTTTGTTCCTGTCTCACTCTGTGTGTCTTCTTTGTTCCTGTTCCACTCTGTGTGTCCTCTTTGTTCCGGTCTCACTCTGTGTGTCTGCAGTTGTTCTCCTGGACTCACAGTTTTTTCCATGTTGTTTCTTTTGTTATTTGAGTTTCTCTTTTTTGGGTGTAAGTTTATGAACTCACCTTTAAGTCTCCAATAAAACCAGGATGCCCCCATCCTGCCTGGATGCAGGCCTTGAGGGGGGTCTTGCCCTTCCTGCTGGTGGGATGAGCTGGGCAGCAGGAGAAGGATGACAAATGTAGCAAGTGGTATAATAATAGATAATAATATAATCATCTGTAACACAATGAGAGCATTTCCAAGAAAACATGCAAAACTTAGTATGTACTTGATGCGCTGCTGTCACTGACAATACTGAAGACTTTGGGGTCGTATCCTGCTGCCTTCTTCACTGCAGGTATAAGGTGTGGGAAGGTTTCAGGAATGAAGAACTCCTCTACTTTCTTCAGTGGTGTAACATGTTGAGCTACAACTTCTCATCTTCTGTCATAAACTGTGGTCATTATTGTTCCCAGTTCATTGACATATATTGTCCAAGCTGCAGATTGCAGCTTTATTGTGACTGGTTTTCCAGAAAAGGTGAGCTTGATGCCTTAATAAACTTGACCCCTCCATCTCCTGAGGGTTCATTAAATGATGACATTGCACCACCAATAAACAGCTCCACACCTCCAGAGCATTCGTTCTCTTCACATGCCTCCAGCACTGCCCCTGCCATAAGCAATTTCCCTTCTGGGATTATTAAAGTATTTCTTAAGGCAGAATCAGGAATCTGTCAATAAACTGAAAGAACAACAACTGAATACAGTTACTGAAAAATCTGTTAACACTTTTTGACCCAGAGCACCCAAAAAACAAAAAACAAGCACTCTTCAAGACCTTCACAGAGCATATAATGGCAACAGTGATGAAATGCACAGGACAGCAGTGGCTCAGTGAGCAGGGTTGTCCAATAACCGGAAGGTCGGTGGTTCGACCCCAGCTCCTCCCTAGTCATTGTTGTGTGTCCTTGGGCAAGGCACTTTACCCGCATTGCCTCCAGTGCACTCACTGGTGTATGAATGCGTATGAATGGATCGGCGGTGGTCGGAGAGGCCGTAGGCGCACCTTGGCAGCCACGTCTCCGTCAGTCTCCCCCTGGGGAGCTGTGGCTACCACTGGTAGCTCACCACTGCCACTGTGTGAATGTGGTGTGAAAGAATAATGCATCTCAATGTAAGAGCTTTGAGTGCCTGCCCAACAGAGCAGAAAAGCACAATATAAGACCAATGCATTATTATTATTATTATTATTATGTCTGACCGGCAGCTCATCAGATACAAACCATTCTACATCACTGATCACAACACCTGTGCATGTCATCAACATGGAAACATGAGGCTTTAGACTACAACTGTTTCAAAGAGAGGATTATTCACAACAGCAAGTCTTCCAACACTACTATCATCAACATGCTGCAGCACTGAAAATGACTAGTGCATGAGACGACAATGCACAAAATGCTGTTTTGAAGAGGTTAGGATCAGTGCACATGATCCAGCATGGGATGGTTAAAGAAAAAACATAACTGGGTGAAAAAAGAAACGTGGACCAGTGGGGGAGCTGATAGAAGTGTGTATGTATGTATCTGCCTATAGGAAACATTGTCACCTGTGGAAACTTTCACTGACCACTGTTCTGTCTGTAGCTCCCTGTACTGTAAGGCCCTCTGGAACAGGTCCAACATAATGCTGCAGTTTTAATGCTTTACAGCAGTGGTCCCCAACCACCGGGCCGGGGACCGGTCCGTGGGTCATTTGGTACCGGGCCGCACAGAAAGACTGAGCAAAAAATATATTATTCATTATCTGAGTCTGAAAGCTGTTTCATTTTATAAATTGATCAGATTCATCCACCTGTGCCTTTAAGCACCTGCCCAGACGCTTGCCTCGGTCACAGGATACGGCCCCAAAATTAAGCCCACAAGCTAGCAAGCTTTGTTTTTATTTTATATATTTTTTTCTGTGCCGGTCCGTAAAAATATTGTTTTACATGATACCAGTCCATGGTGCAAAAAAGGTTGGGGACCGCTGCTTTACAGGGCATTTGAATGGAACTGTGTTTTTCAACTTCTGATAACAGTCTTATCTGTGCGAGAGGAAGATCTGGCGATCTCACAAAACTCTGGCTGCCAACACTTGTCACATCCATGATATCCATTGTGAGTCTTTGTGTTTTATATGAATGCTCTAGCAGGAGTATCACATAACGCAGGAAGCGCAGCATGCACAACCTCGGTCCTGAGCATATCAGCACATGCTCCTAGTGTGGACATGACACCAAACCCTCTGGCATATTCACAATCCCATCTGCAGAGGATCGCAAATGGGAGTCCCCCACAAGAAGAACAAACTGCAACACAGGGAGAAACACCATTTCTGACTGAAAACAACTGCAACCGTTTCTAATCATTAGCATGTTTTTAGTATAAATTACCGTCTTGTCTGGACAAGGAGAAAAACAAAAACATTTAAATGTCTCTACGGAGGACACACGGGAGGACACAGGAGACACACGGAAGACACAGGTGGACGAGTGGACCTTTTCCTGAAAGACGCCGGCATGTGGAGCAGCGTTTGGGCCTTTTCCCTGGCTGGATTTACCGCGATTTAAGTGGAATCTACGGACATTGTGGATTTACCAAAGACAGTGGATTACCCCAGGACTAAAAAGGAATTTACCCGAACGACTGGAGTTTTATTCTTTTTTAATGGAGCGACGTCTCACCGAGGAACTGCGGATCTAGTCCTCACGGAGGGACACGGGTTCATTTGGACCGTTCTCTCGAACTCTGAACTATAAATATTCTGTATTATTTGGGGACTGATCGGGTTGCACTAAACTCTGGGGGTTACAGGGGAGAAACTTTGTGGGAAAAGACCGGTTGTGTCGCGCTGCTTGTGTGCGAGCTGATCACCTGAGCTCTGCCTGCAATACAGCGTGAACTCTGAACAATCGATTTCTGACTCCTCTGTGGTTTTTGTAAATATTATTAGGATTTTGGTGTGGTGTGTGTGGCCTAGCCTGGCGGTTTTTATTAACAGATAAACCAGCAGCAGCAGAATAAGACCCGCCCATGAGAATAGTGCGTTGTGGCGTTTTCCTGATTTTAAAAAACAGGTGAATTGTTACAAGAGTAGTTGCTGCTTCTTCTCCTGTGCTCCTCCAGACACTCCCAGAACCTATACAAGCCAGAAACTACACGAGCCACTAGTCCAAGTCAATACTTCCAGATTTGTAGAGATCATATACATGCTACACAACTCAATGTGTGAGTAATCCAAGTATTCAGAATACGTTACTTAGACTGAGTAATGTTACATTTTTAGGGCCTGTAATCTTTTTTTAAAAGTATTCAATACTTTTTTAAAAGTATTCAGTAACTGAATACTTTTTTAAAAGTATTCAATACTTTTTTAAAAGTATTCAGTAACTGAATACTTTTTTAAAAGTATTCTTCCCAACACTGTTAGTAACATACGACACCAGGAGATGGACAAAACAGGCATTCACCTGGCAGTCCCCAAACACAGTGGAAATGAAATATGAAGGAGACAGACACAAAATAATACACTGCAATGGAACTGAGAGGAGGAACTACAGCTGAGTGAGCATACGATATAGAAGCTAGGGTACCGTTTCATCACAAACCAATGTATATGTTCTGGGCAACAGCATTTATAAAATATGCCTATTGTATTATAACATACAGACGGATTCTTGGAAATGTGTGTGTGAAAGATGATGTCACATTTTTGCGTCATTGCTTTTATTACAGCAGTAGCCCCTACAGGTGCATTATGAGGCACTTGTCTGTTGATGTTGGGAGGACTGTGACCATGAGAAA
The DNA here is from genome assembly GCF_900634625.1 of Parambassis ranga. Classification (NCBI taxonomy): domain Eukaryota; kingdom Metazoa; phylum Chordata; class Actinopteri; family Ambassidae; genus Parambassis; species Parambassis ranga. The sequence goes on along the minus strand of NW_021144804.1, from coordinate 706,480 downwards.
TCCATCCATCTCTCATACTATCCAGTATAATTTATGATGTTGAGTGACTGAACAAAGCAGCATCTGCAGGGATTAATGAGGTTTTTCTGAGTCTGCACAATATGCGATTATATGCGAATTCTGAATACAAGTTTGATAGTAGCCACTCCGTCACACCCCAGCTGACACATGATGCACCAGGGGGCTGCTGCTATGACAGATGGTGGTTGTCAGCATTCCTGGCTTTGAACTGGCTTTCCATACAACACTGTCATGAGGTCCACATTGTCCTGTAGTGGAATCCAGAGTCTGAGAGTGTATGACTTTATAACAAATAACAATTTCACTTTGTAGATTAAAGCAACATGTGCTGACACCAGAATCAGTCATGTCAGGTGATAGGCCACCTCCTCAGGACAAGACTCACCTCCACCTCAAAGACAAAGGACACTCCTTTGAGGACAACAATGTCCACATCTTAGACAGAGAGGAAAGGTGGTATGAAAGAGGAGTCAAGGAAGCATCTATGTGAAGCTGGAAGAACCTTCCCTTAACAGAGGTGGTGGCCTCAGACACCATCTTTCTACCACATACAATGCAGTGATTCCATCCATTCCCAGGAAGTTTGCACATACTCACAGTAAGAACAAAGGGCTGTCAACCAGTCCCCCTCCCCCTTGTAAGACACAAGAACCAGATGCTGAATTAACTATACAATGATCGGATTGTGGGTTTTTAATGATTGTTTATTGTTAATGTGTGATGGTGTGTGAGCTCTTACCTTTTGTTGTGGCCAGGGGTGACAGTCAAAAGAGTCCCTCTTGGAACAAGCAGGCATTTATGGTTCCGGACCAGTCCACTCAGGAAATAGGTGCAGGGGGAAGGACAATTTTAGTTATGAGTTTTAAACCAGCTTTTAGCTTTTAATAAAAAGGAATTCCATGTATTTATTGTACATATGTATTGTATTTGGTGTGAGGTGTATGGTGGGGTAAGTGTAATGGAGGGAGAAGGAGATCACCTATCTGGGGATGGGAGAGGACTCCAGGTGTGGCAGCAGCTATTTAAAGCGGCCATTTTGTACGTATGGTGGTTTTTCTGTTGTGTGCTGTCAGGACCACATGCTGCCTGTGGTTCCCAGCATGTGGGTACATTTATTGATGTTTGTTATGTGCTTGCTAAAAAACATCTACATAGATGGTACGTCCAACTCTGTCTCCTTCTTGTGAAGTTGAGCTGCTACATGGCCATCGTAGAACTGTGTCACTGGAGAACAAAGCTTTCCACCTGAACAGGGACTTGAACCCTGGACCCTCAGATTAAAAGTCTGATGCTCTACCGACTGAGCTATCCAGGCTCTACATGTTGTGTCAGAGACTAATTCTGTGGGGACAGGTTAACTGAAACAGAGAGCATTGATTAAGGGTGAACTTCCTGTGTGTGCAGACAGTGGAGGGGGTGGAGGAGGAAGTCCTGTTCATATCAGCTGACAGGACCAATTCTGGTGTAAACACATGTTGCTTTAATCTACAAAGTGAAATTGTTATTTGTTACATGTCAGTTTTCTCTTCCAAGGACTCAGTTTAGCATGACATGATCAGCTTGATGTTCATATATGTGTTACACATTATTACTAGATGAGCTGCAGTGAAACATCCAAGCGACCACGTCCCAGCACATGTCAGAGATGCAGAACAGATGGAACAGTCTTATGGAGTGATGGAGGCCATGAAGCCTCCTAAAGCTTTGAATGGAGCTGAAGTCATGATGCACTGGTCTTTCTTATATAATGTCTCATAAGTATTTGTTATAATATTGTGTCATTGAGCACTTTGCATATCACTGTCCTCCATGAGGAGACTGTCCTCCATGTCTAGATAAGGCTTGCTGTCTAGCAACTATTGCCCTGCACACTGGCTCCCAACAATGCCCAGCTTCAGCCTTGCTTCAGTGGTCTCTATGAACATGACCTGGATGACATGTAAATATACAGTGTGCTCTTTGTAATCTGTATTCTGGCTCTAAAACAAGTGCCCCTTGTGAGAGTTGAAATCACAATCTTCAGATTATGAGACTGACTCGCTGCCTACTGCACTAACGAGGCTCAGAAAGAGGTGAAACACGGTCTTTTCTCTTTTTCTTCTTTAAATAAAGACATCTACAGTGCTCATGCTGGCTACTGCACCAACAAACATTCTTAATTTAAATCAAATGAGTGTGTTCTATAAAAAGGCTCTAAAGGTAAAACATCACAGTAATTCTTCATGTGACACCTTCACTACCAGTGATGGTAAGTGCTCTTGTTTCAAATGTGATGTGCACTGTACCACTGAAGCTCGTCTGTGAAGTGTAGAGCCTCTGTGTGTATGTCACAGTGATGTTAACAGAAGTCAGATAGGTCTGTTAACACATATAAAAACTACATGCTGAACAACAGCATAGATGTGAAGGTGAATATATGTCCCCTCACATGTTCCTCAGTTAAAAGGGTCATTGCATTGGCCGGGAATCGAACCCGGGCCTCCCGCGTGGCAGGCGAGAATTCTACCACTGAACCACCAATGCTGTTAAAAGCTGACATCTAGTGGTGCCATCGCAGGTTGCAGCATCCTCATTCCAAAATCAATCCCTCCTCCACATAAAGTCAAAAGTTATAAATTCACCTCATTACATGAGCGGTTGTGTGTAATGACGCGGCTCACCAGCAGAGGGCGTGTGACGGAGCAACCAGCAGGAAACTACAGGGGAGAAGAGACACAAGCATCCACAGATCAGAACAGACACTCAGCTCTTCTCTCTGAGACCATGATGATACCGTCACATATCATCACTGCACATGTTTTTGGCTGCACGTCTGGAAATGAGAGGAGACAGAACATTATCATACATGTTGCATAAGTAAAGTCACATGACATGCACCACTGTAAATAAAGGAAACCACATATTCTCAGACTCTTAGAACACAGAGCTGAAGGATGAATGTAAGACAGCAGTTTGTTGCTCTCTGACTTTTCTGCCATGTTCAGTTCGTAGCTGCAACACAAGCACAGTCAGAGTGTAGTTATGATCAGCTGAGAGCGGGAGGCGGTCCTTGAACACACCATGAGAACCGCGGAGACTCAATCCAAGGCAGCTCCTCTGCAGGCTGAATGTTCCGCTCGTGTTTTCTGTGTGTGGATGAAAGAGTCCAGATGAGTGTGGGAGCAGCGCTGCAGGCCGACAGTGAAGGAGCTGCTAGCGGACTGTGTCTCTTCATGTTCAGCTCATGTGGAGCTCTGATGATCTCTGCACTTTGCTGCTGGAGAGAGTCCGCGCGCTGCGCAGCGGCTTCTCCCTCTTCTTCCTCTCAGAGATGAAGTCAGACTATCAGAGCTCCATCAGAAGCTGTTTTCCAGCTGAGCCGCATGTTGCTTCAGAGACTCAGAGGACAACCCGACATCTGCTGACGTCACTTTGTCCCAGAGTCCGGCTGTTGCAGCAGCATCAGACCCTGATGATGGTGCAGACAGACTTCTATCAGAGCTGCTCGCTGCTTCTCTCGCTGAGCAGGTTGAATAAAGTCCATCACTGTTCTGTTTGTGTCACAGCTGTTATCATGTAAACAGACACAGACAGAGCAACAACAGGGAGGCTGCTGTAAAAATCAGCTTCATGTTTCCAGTGTGAGGGCGCCCCCTGCTGGAGACGTGTCCTGGTTTAAAGGCGTGGCTTCTGTGGACTTACTTTCGTTTTTGAGCTCCTGTCAGACAGACTGCAGCAGAACCAGCAGCTCCACACACGAAGGTGGAAACTTCTGGAAGTCAGGACTGATTCAGCAGGTGAGTCTGTCGATATCTGATCAATCATCAGTGTGATCAGCTCATTGATCTTTGCTGCCTGTAACTGATGGATCTTTATTGTAGTAAGTCCCTGAAACGCGGAACCAACAACAAGCGTCTCTGTTGATCGTTCTCTCTGTAAAGTTCAGCAGCTTCATTTGCTCTGAAACTCAGATCGACTCGTTCAAAGCTTCAAGCGGAGAAAAGGTCGCTTTATTCTGACTTTATCAGATCAGTCTGTTTCCGGTTTGACGCGCCTGTGCTGCGCAACAGCCGCGCGCCACGTTACGTAAGTTTGGTTGGTTTAAAGTTCATGGTGCGTTCAGGTGCATCTGGTTGAATTGAGTTCAGATGATTCTTGTTACTAAAACTAAAACATTTATAAATGCATCAATTTGTCATGTTTTATTTTTCATGAATTCATATCGATGATTGAAACTCATCAGAAGAAACATTTTCTCTTCAAGGGTTCATAAATATGTGAATCTAATATTTGCCATGAGGAGAAGTGTGTCAGTCCTCAGAGCTCAGACAGTAGCTGCTCATGTGTTTGTCCTTTCTATAGAAAACAGTCCACAGACTGTTACAGAGGAAGGTCTCAGTGCTTCACTCAGTCTGTTCACACTGTGACAGAAACACACATGAACACATGTTCATTTATTCACATGTTCACACATGGAGAGAAGTGACAGAATTCTGAAGCAAACACTGAATGTGTGTGTGCACTGTTCCACTTACAGCATGTGACATCAATAATAACAGCATCAGAGATGTTGGTGTGTTTACAGACTCACCAAAATAAAAGCCTGAGAACCAAACCTGGTCTGAGGCTCTGATGCTAAGCTAACAGCATGATTAGCCTGTTAGCATCTACATGAAGGATCAATAACAACATGCTGACTGTGTGTTTCTGTGTCATGTTGCTGTGTTTGTGTGAAGGTGTGAGCTCTGCTATGAGTCAGTGTGAGGACAGAGAGGAGGGAGTCCCTCCCTCTAAAAGCCCTCTGTGTGGGGACCATGAGAGCCGGACCAAAGCTCAGAGGTAAGAGGACCGTCTCTGACTGTCCATGACTCTTCTCCATGTCAGAGCTCACACTCACATTATTCACACATCTGTGTGTTCAAGAACAAAGCAGCAGCACACTGCACACTCTGCTGGACCTGGACCTGGACCTGGACCTGGACCTGGACCTGGACCTGGACCTGGACCTGCCAGCTGTGTGTCCATGAAGAGTGATCAGTCCAAGGGTCCGCCCATTGATTTCAAAGCTGTTGATCCATCTGAGGGTCAAAGGTCAGAGTTAATGTCACAGCTGCAGTTTGTTTCCATCATTATTAAACATTTAAAGTGTAACATGATGTTCAGCATCATTTTTCCAGAAGAAGCTCAGAGTCAGTGTTTGTGATTCTCTCAGGATCCAGGATGTGAGAGCATACTCTGCTGGACCTGGACCCAGCTGTGTGTCCATGAAAAGTGATCGGTCGATGGATGAGCCCTTTAATTTCAAAGCTGATCAGCCATCTGATGATCAAAGGTAAGAATCACTCTGGAAGTGTCTCCATGCTGTGATGAGCTCTGCTGGACTCTTGGGGTTGTATGTGTCTGTTTGCTCTGCAGGTGGTTGATGGTTTGGAGCATCTGTAGCACAGAGTAATGCATATTTACAGTGCTGCTTCAAAGTGTATGAATCATTTAAAATCTTCTATATGTCTGCATAAACATGACTTAAACATCTGCCTCACTGTACTAGAAAGGCAGCCCACTGAAACAAAGTATGGAAAGACATTTCAGTAATAAACCATTTAAATAAATGATAGATTCATACACTGTATGTAAATATGATTGTGCTGCCCCCTATAGTCAGCCAAAATCCTATGTTTGAGTTGAGATTGTCCTACGAGGCTTCCGTAGTAGCATAATGGTTCCAGAGCCAAGTGGAAAGTTTCTGCTGTGTTTTTTCATCCTGCTACATGTTTTTTAGTCGTCTGAGAATATCTGTCTGTAAGTATTATGTTTCATAAGCCCTTACCTTACGTCATGCGCTCATAGGAGGCACTTTAAGTTATTTAAGTTTAAGAAAACGGGTTAAAAGTGTGACGCTAATAGCGCTAGCGACCTTATGGGTTTTCAACGCAAATTAGCATTGTGCTAATCGCTAGCGGTTTATGCATTTTTCTGTTGTCTAGCTCAGCTATGTTTTGTCGGCCTGCAGAATTCAGCATTGATCGTGTTTCGGGTCATATTTATGCAGAAATATAGAAAGTTTGACCAACTTCCCAAAACGACTGTAGCTGTCAGCCTATATGTAGCTAGGAGCTAGTCTCCTCCTCCTCAGATTCCCAGGGTCCTGGTTTGGATTTTTGCACGTACCTCACACTGCTGATTATTCTGACTTGAACACAGCCTGTGCAGAACTTTAAGGTGGCTTCTGTTCTTCGGTGTTTTTGGTTGAATTTGGTCAAATTGTGATCAAATAAATTGTGTGATAACAGTCTTTCAGTCTCTTGTAGTGGCCATCATGGACACTGATCCAGCTCTGTGTCCATGAAAAGTGAACATTTCAAAAATGTTGATACCACTTTAAGTCCTGTTTCTGTAACTTAGCAGAGTTCTTCAATGATCATGTGGGTCTGCTTGGCTCTGTAAAAGACCCATAAGCAGGTCTGTGTTTGTAGATGTATAATAGAAAGTATCAGTATGTATTTATGTTGTCATGTTATCATCTCATGGTGGTTTCTGAAGGCTTTAAGTAAAGGAAATAACAAAGGTCTGCAGTGTCATGTGTTACAACCGGCCAATTCAGAGTGGTTGCGATTCTTTCAAAGGCACTAAAATAGCAATCCACCTCAGACTCTCTGAATGGTGGCACTAAAGCAATGTGCTTGCTCACATCAAATGTGTCACGAGGAGAATGAGGAACCTGTCGTGAGGCAGATGGGTGTGGAGTCGCAGAGGGGAGACGCTCTAGCTCTAAGGCCCTCACCTTCAGGTGCATGGCCTCCACCTCTAACTCGCGATTTCTCAAATCAATTTCTTTTATTCTGAGAGTTAGCTGCATCTCCTCTGCCGTCATAGCAGGCGTAACAGACGGACCAGAGGGAGCGGTTGGGCTGGGCCGCACCGTGTCACGGGAGCTCACGTCAGCTTTCGCCGCCTCCTCTACAGAGGGCACAGACACACACAGACCTTCCTCCACTAGCTTTTCCTGCAAAAGCTCTTTCAGTTCCTCCTTTTTAACGTTTTGAGGCACTCTGACCTGAAAACGCGCAGCAATCATTAATAAAGCCACCTTCCTACACTTGTCCAACTGCTGGACTGTAGGATTCTTCACAAAATACTCTAGATCAAACTCCATATTCAGAGCAAAACTGTCAACCAGTATTATGCAGAGTAATATGAAAAATACAATATTCCAAAAAAACGACGAATTGCCAATTACTTACTGACACGAATCAAAACACGAACGAGCCAAATTTAACTTACCGATAACAAACGTTTTACTTACCAACACGCTTTCAAAAGAATCGACGAGCCCCCAATTTATGTTACAACCGGCCTAGGGGAAACCTAATTGTAGCATAAAGTGACTCTTCCCTCCTGTTCCGACTCCCAAGGTAGATATGAAAAAATATCAACGACGAATGGAATTTATATAAATGTATTTATAAACGAACCAAGACAACAGAAACCTTCAGGGTGAGCAATGCCAAAATAACAAACAAAACAACTAAGGTTCTCAGCTCCTGTCTTTCCTGAACAAAAGAAAAGAGATTCAAACAAAAATACAGGTGACTTCCCTGACTTCCTAACAAAAAACAGGAGAAAACGAATAAACAAAAACGGCTTCTCACCCCTACTCAAATGTGCCTGGTATGTAATAATAACTTAAATTCAATTACTCTTGGTAAAGCCAAAATCAAACGAGGAGTCTAAATTACATAAATTAATATTCACAGTCTAATGTCCAATATACAAGCAAAAATCGAGTGCAGTCTTCTCGAGATGTGGAGAGGAGGGCAAGAGCATCGGGTGGCTGATGTGGAGGGTTTTTAAATTCAGAGCCCATCTGTGTCCTCCAATCCTCGAGCTCCATGTCATCCAGCTGTAGAACCAATAGTATGCTCCCCCCTGTTGGCGGGGAGGGAGAACACTCACACACACAAAATATGACTTAGTCATAACACATGATATAGACTCTATATCATCACACTGCATCATTGTCTGACTGCGATTCATTACAAACCCATCCTGCTGAACATCGCTTAATGTTAAAGAAAGAGAAACATGGTGAGTGGAAGATTTAACTGAACTCTTACAGCTGTGCTGGCAGCCATTAAAGCAGAATATGTGAAGAAGATCAAATTACAAACCTGCTGGATGCAGCTGAACAGTGTGGAGTCAGGATAGTTTTCATTTTTAATACACACATTTTGTGTATTAATTAATTTTCTTCACCAGTCCATTGACTGTTGCACTTTGTATTTATTCCAGTCTGAGGTTTCAGTTTCTTTCATCTGAAATAAAGGCCTTCAATGTATTTGCCTGGGACTACTTTTATTCATGGTAACAGAGCTAGCTGTGCCCCAGGTGAACATTTCCTGCATTGAAAACTGACAATAGATATTACTGAAACATATGAACATGTGGACATAGGGGAAGCTAATAAGACACAAGCTAGACATCAGCTCAGACCTTTGACTTGGAGGAAATGTGAACAGCTGGACCTCAGGGACTTTAATTGAACCCCCCTGGTCTAAATCAATGTGAACATATGATGACAGTGGAAGTGGAATGGAACTCTTAAAGCTGTGCTTCAGTCATTAAAGCAGCAGCAACAGGTTCAACATGAGCTGGATGTGTGGAGTTGGGATAGTTTTCATGTTTTAATACAACAATGCTTGTTTGTCACCGGTCTGTTGACTGTTGTGTATCTGTTTAAAGTGAAAACACATCAAAACACTTAGTGAAGTGATTGTGTTGTTAAATGCTGATGTTTCTGTCACAGACTGCAGCAACCCAGTGTTCAGACTCCTGCTCAGGACGCCATATTTATGGTGAGTACAAACAGCTTCTAACTACAACACAACAGTCCTGGTGCTTTACAGAGACCCAGAGCCTGACCCCTGAGCAAGCATTCACAGAGACAGAACTGTGGTAGTAATACTTATAACTACAGCAGCTGTGCATACACAACACTTCATATCTAATGTTGTGGATTCAAGTAATACGATGTGTATATAATATAATATGTATGAACATAAGCTGTAATATCATGAAACACTAAACTGTTATTCTGCTCCTCAAAGTCTGAGAGTTTATACTCTGTTGTTCTGTTCCAGCTGCTGGAGGAGAACATTGTCAGGTTTGTGAAGGACGAGCTGAAGAAGATCCAGAAGCTCCTGAGTCCAGATTACCCAGAATGCTCAGAGAGTCAGAGGGAGGATGAGGAGGATGAAGAGCAGAGGAGCAGCAGAGAGTCATTAGTGCAGATCACAGTGCACTTCCTGAGGAGGATGAAGCAGGAGGAGCTGGCTGAGCGTCTGCAGAGCAGTAAGAGGATTTGAAGAGCTTTAACATGATGGAAAGAGGAAATGAAGTTTACATTTACACACTCTGCTGTTAATATGATGCAGACATCTGTGAATTCTTCTGACTGAAAACACAAACTGTTTGTCTACAACTGATGAACAGATTTCATGGAGACAGAAAATATTTGACACATTTATTGTAGCGTTCACTTATTAATGACATTTATTGTTTGTTCAGGAACTCGTGCTGCAGAGTGTGGACGTAAACTCAAGTCTAACCTGAGGAAGAAGTTCCAGTGTGTGTTTGAGGGGATCGCTAAAGCAGGAGAGCCGACCCTTCTGAACCAGATCTACACAGAGCTCTACATCACAGAGGGGGGGACTGCAGAGGTCAATGAGGAACATGAGGTCAGACAGATTGAAGCAGCATCCAGGAAAGCACACAGACCAGAAACAAGCATCAGACCAGAAGGCATCTTTAAAGGCTCACCTGGAAGACAGGAACCAATCAGAACAGTGATGACAAAGGGAGTGGCTGGCATCGGGAAAACAGTCCTAACACAGAAGTTCACTCTGGACTGGGCTGAAGACAAAGCCAACCAGGACATCCAGTTCACATTTCCATTCACTTTCAGAGAGCTGAATGTGCTGAGAGAGAGAAAGTTCAGCTTGGTGGAACTTGTTCATCACTTCTTCACTGAAACCAAAGAAGCAGGAATCTGCAGCTTTCAGCGCCTCCAGGTGGTCTTCATCTTTGATGGTCTGGATGAGTGTCGACTTCCTCTGGACTTCCAGAACAATGAGACCCTGACTGATGTCACAGAGTCCACCTCAGTGGATGTGCTGCTGACAAACCTCATCAGGGGGAAGCTGCTTCCCTCTGCTCGCCTCTGGATCACCACACGACCTGCAGCAGCCAATCAGATCCCTCCTGACTGTGTGGACGTGGTGACAGAGGTCAGAGGGTTCACTGACCCACAGAAGGAGGAGTACTTCAGGAAGAGGTTCAGAGAGGAGGAGCAGGCCAGCAGGATCATCTCCCACATCAAGACATCACGAAGCCTCCACATCATGTGCCACATCCCAGTCTTCTGCTGGATCACTGCTACAGTTCTGGAGGACATGTTAGAAACCAGAGAGGGAGGACAGCTGCCCAAGACCCTGACTGAGATGTACATCCACTTCCTGGTGGTTCAGACCAAAGTGAAGAAGATCAAGTATGATGGAGGAGCTGAAACAGATCCACAGTGGAGTCCAGAGAGCAGGGAGATGATCCAGTCTCTGGGAAAACTGGCTTTTGATCAGCTGCAGAAAGGAAACCTGATCTTCTATGAGTCAGACCTGACAGAGTGTGGCATCGATATCAGAGCAGCCTCAGTGTACTCAGGAGTGTTCACACAGATCTTCAAAGAGGAGAGAGGCCTGTACCAGGACAAGGTGTTCTGCTTCATCCATCTGAGTGTTCAGGAGTTTCTGGCTGCTTTCCACCTCATACGCTGTTTCATTGATGGGGACGATGAAGAGCTGGTGAACTTCCTGGGAAAGAAAAGTTGGTCATCTCTGGATGACATCCTGGGCAGAGTCATGGAGAAATCTCTGAACAGTAAAACTGGCCACCTGGACCGGATGGTTCGCTTCCTTCATGGTCTCTCCCTGCAGTCAAACCAGAGACTCTTAGGAGACCTGCTGGGTCAGACAGAGATCAGTTCAGAGGCCATCCAGAGAGCCATCAACAACCTGAAACAGAGACGCACTGATACAGTGTCCCCTGACAGAAGCATCAACATCTTCCACTGTCTGATGGAGATGAACGACCTCTCAGTGCATCAGGAGATCCAAGAGTTCCTGCAGTCAGAGACCAGATCAGAGAAGAAACTCTCTGAGATCCACTGCTCAGCTCTGGCCTACATGCTGCAGATGTCAGAGGAGGTTCTTGATGAGCTAGACCTGATGAAGTACAACACAACAACAGAAGGACGATTGAGACTGCTTCCAGCTGTGAGGAACTGCAGAAAGTTCAGGTGAGTCCAGATGTGACCAATCAGTGTAGATTACTGGTTTAGTTCTTTGACACATTCACACTGTGTGTTTCTCTCTAACAGAGCTCCTTGTGTTCATTGACACATCACATCAGCTGTGTTTTTGTCTCAGATGTTCTTCTACTGTGAAAACATTGTTTTGTATGTTTCTGTTTGAAGCTGTTAAATGAATGGACAATAAATGTGTCTTTATTTGTAGTTAAAACAGCTGCATGTGGCCAAAGAGCTGCACAAACTACATAGATACAAAGACTGCAAAAACTGCAGCACAACATCATGGTATGCAAACATGCAGACACATACCATTACACAAACAGTTCAATCAGGATGTCACACAACTGAATAACTCTTTAAAGTCTCTGAATGAAAGAGAAGAATTTATCTTTCACCAATATCAGCTGGAAGAACCTACAACAGAGGAATAAAGTGAAATACACTGTCAAAATGAGACGATGAGAATGATCAGAACTATTGTTACATGTCAAACAGTCAGATCAAATGAGATCACTGCTACTACTTAAAGTGTGCCTTTCATAATGTTCTGATATTTCTGTCATCACAGACTTTCTGACTGTGACCTCTCAGAGACTCACTGGGAAGTTGTGGCCTCAGCTCTGAAGTCCGACCCCTCCCATCTGACAGAGCTCGATATGAACCAGAACAACCTGGAGGATTCAGGACTGAAGCAGCTATGTGCTGGACTGGACAGTCCTCACTGCATACTGCAGGTTCTTAGGTCAGTTAATGTTATTATTAGGCTGAGGTCCAGTTTTTAAATCATCTGTCAGGACTGACAGACAGAAAAGGACCACAGACATGTGTATCTTCAGTCACTGTTGCTCTGATGACAAATCAGATCTACTCATATGGACCTCAGTGGGAACCACCTGCAGGATGTGGAGCAGCTACGTGGTTTTCTGGAGAGTTGTGGACTGCAGACTCTGAGGTCAGTCTTAATAGTTTTATGTGTTGTGATGTAAAGTTTGTGGTGGGGTGAGCTCTGAAGTCCCAAGACTGCAGATCCTCGGGTCAGGGTAAATCTGGGTGTTGATCCAGTCTTCACATTTCATTGGTTGATCGGTTGGATTTTGCTGCTTATGTTTTGAACTTATGATGCATTACTAACCCACCCAACCCCAGATGTTGAATGTCTGTAGGGGTTTAGTTCTTGCTTTTTGAGTTTATGATTTTGTAACTCTACTCTTGTCAAGTTGTCTGATCAATGAGGGAGGTTTGGGTTTACTGAAGCTCTTTGAGATGCAGCATGGTTTTGTTTTCAGTTGTATATCAGCATGAGTTGCAGATATAACTAGTACAAATGAGTTCCAAGATAAAATTGTTGGAACTTTCTGGTCTAAAATATTTCCGACAAACATATGTGAACATAGAAAACACTTCAACAACATGTAGCGCTCCCCTCTGTAGTCATATTGATGATGTTATGTGCGATCACAGACGGAGATCCAGAAGCAGGTACATTTACTCACTTTAATAGAGAAAACAAAAAACTACCACTGAGGCGAAAACTGAGCTGAGTCCAAAATATAACCAAAAACAACCACAAGGGCGAACTACGAGGTAACTTGAAGGAGGAACGAAAAACAACCACGAGGGCGAAGCACAACTCAGGTCCAGGGCGAGAAACAACCGGGTGGCGTGGCTGGAGGCCTAGGCAAAAAACAAGGTAAGTCACTGGTCACTTAGAACGGACAGAAAGGTGGCTGGTTGCTTAGTACGGAAATAGCAGTGAAGAACTGGCGCCGAGGAGAAGGGAGGCGGCGCTTAAGTAGCCGGCGGAATGACGGGAAACGGAACCCAGGTGAGAAGAAGCCACGACTCCACCCAGCTGGACCATCGCGCCTGGAAAGAACAAAAACAAGGAAACGAGCAAGAAATGAAAAACACAGGAAGTGCCAGAGGAGCAACTCTCACCACATTACAGATGAGGGCAGGCTTTTAGGTTCTTTTAAAGTATTTATCCAATGTTTCTTAACCCTGATTAACTCAGTTTTAATTATTATCTTGGATGTCCCTTTAATACACACAAGTGCAGTGTTTGACCCATCAATCAAATGGCCATCTTTAAATTATATTTTTAATGAAGATCTTAACTACGTCTGCATATGTCTCTGCAATTGAATCACTGCCCTTTCTCAGGTGAGTAATAAGTAACACAACACAAGGTTTTAGAAAAATAATTCTCAGTTATTTAAGAAAAGGTTAATGCTGGTGAACTAAGAACATGAAAATAAAATTAGAATATTGTTTTGGAGCCTTAAACATCAAATGTCACTTTTTTAAAGAAAAACACTCCAGCTGTTTGGAGGCAAAAACACAATATAACCTTTTTTCTTAACCCTCTAATGAATTCAGAAACTCAGTTTACCAACCTCAAGGTCACTTAAACAAAAGTTGTGGCCCCCACACCTTAATACACTCTATAAAGCAGCAACTTAAATGATTACAGACTGACATATACCGCAGCAGGCCTGATGCGGTGCTTGTGTTCGTGGACGCCCAAAACTTAATGGCCGCTTCACTCTGTGAGCAAAATAAAACAAGCACCTGAGGTGTTCCAGTCCCGTCCTCCAACAGTCACAGGAGCAGGCTCAGCATCAGCATCTCACCACAGACTCCGTCTACTGTCTCTATCCTCTCTTCTTGCCGGAAGAAACTCCCAAGTCCTAGTGGCTCCAACCTCCGTCCGTGTCTCTTCTCTGTCCTCAGGTGGAAAACAGCAGATGAGCTCCTCAAACAGTCGACTGAGTGAGTCCAACTAGAGCTAGAAAAAGTCCCTTCACTTGTCATCAACTGACTTGAATCTATTCTTCCAGGTGGCTAACAGCTAGCTTTAGCATTAGCACCAAACATAAACCGTCTGAACTTCGTGCTGAAAGTCTTCCCGCCTCTCAGTATGCTGCTAGACTTCTTCTCACAGATTGTCCTGTCAACAACCTTAAGACACAAGTTACACACCGTTTTGTGCACTGCTAACTTAGAAATGAAGACAGAAAATCTCTGTTACACATGTTTCTCCGACACACCTCTCCTAGTCTGTGTCACACTGTGCTCACGGTCCTGTCACTTGTTATTAACCCCATCTATGCTGGTGGGACATCTTTCAGCAACATTCTTTAACATAACACAACAAACATGTAACACTTTTTTTACCCTTTTAAATCACATTTTAAATGCTTACACATTTAAACTTGAACTGAAATGATCAACACTCATTAAAACATGTGGGGATTTTAAACTGGGTTACAAACAAAACACATTTAGGAATGAAACCTTCTAGATGTAGGCTTCACTCAAGAGATTAAATGATGATGGATTGTGCAAGTACATCTATAACATTAAACTGCAGCTCATTAAACAAGACGAAAATATGAATTGACACACTATGAACACAAAGTTAACTAGAAAGCATTTCCTGCAGAAAATGTGAGTTTGGTTGCTGCAGCTGAAGCATTGCTCTGAATGATGTGAAGGATTGCTCTGAATTGCTGGAGAATCTGCAGTCTGAATTTAAGTTGCTGAAACACTTTGAATAGATGAAGCTGTTTTATTGTGAAAAGTAGAAAACCTTTGAACATTAGGAAGTTATGAAACAGAAACTGCTGAAGATGAACAATATGAAGTCACTGACCTTAAAGAATAGCCTGGAAATGCACCATAAAGGTCTGAGGCTGGAATCATATCTAAAGCTAATAAGGACAGGCTGTATGGTTTTAATGTGGAAAAGTATCAGAGTTACCTCCCCCAGAACATTTTGGATGAAGTAGAAGCCATTTCCTGCATTCTGGTGGATTTCAACAGCTATTATACTGACAGAAGTAAAGGGTTAACTCAACAACTATTACTGAGAGATTCAATAACTCCTTATTTATTTTAAGCCATGATGACAAATATAAAACCAACTGAAAATGAAACAGTTCTGTCAGCCTCATGGTGGCACTACACTAACAGGTTATTAGAACAAAATGTTTACATCTGTTACTGTCTACCTCTGTGCCACCATGACTTTAACCACAAAAACCACATTTCTGTTTCACTGTATTCCCAATGAGGCCATCAGCTGCACTGTCAGGTTTTAGAGACTTCACAGAACAGATCAGATTAAACAGATTAGAAACAGATTACCCAAAGCCTCCAAAAAAAGCTGCACAACAGGTAACTTAGTTCACATGAATCTGTGCTGATGTGTCTGCTTGTGTTGATCAGCACACAATCAGTTCACATGAAGTGACTGAAACACAAAGGGAGGATCAATATAGAAGGAAACCCGCTCCCTGTCTCTCACTCCTGGCCTGCCCTATATGCCATAACGTCTGCTGCACCGTGTGCTTGCAGCTGAATCTCAGACCTCACCTGGCAACAATACATTTTTTTCTGATTGGCTGATTCCTGTTCTCTGCCATAGAAATGACAGATGATTAATAATAAAAAATGTACAAACAGCTGTGAAGCTCTGTCCTCAGTCCTCAGCTCCCAGTCCTCTAGTCTGAGAGAGCTGGACCTGGATAATAATGACCTGCAGGATTCAGGAGTGAAGCAGCTGTCTCACGGATTAGGGGGTCCAGACTGCAGACTGGAGACTCTCAGGTCAGGATCCAGCTTTTTGATCATCAGTTAGCTTAGACAATAGTGTCCTTTCATGTTGTAGAATTGTTCTTTCATTGCACTGCTCTACTTCTTACAATTATTCAGTATTGTTAAATGTACACATTTCATTTCTTTCAGGCTGAGCAGCTGTAACCTCTCAGAGAGAAGCTGTGAAGCTCTGTCCTCAGTCCTCAGCTCCCAGTCCTCTAGTCTGAGAGAGCTGGATCTGGATAATAACGACCTGCAGGATTCAGGAGTGAAGCAGCTGTCTCATGGATTAGGGGGTCCAGACTGCAGACTGGAGACTCTCAGGTCAGGATCCAGCTTGTTGATCATCAGTTAAATTCTGCTTCATGTTCATGTTGAAGATCTGTTGGATTTTCCTTCTTTCTTCTTGAGTTCATGACATGTTTTGTCCCTCCAGTCTGTCAGGGTGTCTGATCACACAGGAGGGCTGTGCTTCTCTGGCCTCGGCTCTGACCTCCAACCCCTCTTATCTGAGAGAGCTGGACCTGAGCTACAATCATCCAGGAGACTCAGGAGTGGAGCTGCTGTCTGCTTTACTCAACAGTCCAGATTGTAGTCTGAAGACTCTCAGGTACACAGAGACCACAGAGCATGAGTCCTCCTCAGTCTGTCAGTTTAGCTCATATATCCACAGCTGTTGATGGATGGACTGAAACTGCAGAGAAGAAATAATCACTGATCCCTGATGTTCATCTTCCTCCATCATTAAGTGTCCATCATGTTAACTTCACTTTTCTTTATACACGTTCTTCATGTCAAAATACAAACAGACTGATTTTCAGTCACACTTAGTGCAGATCAAATACTAAATGATGCCCTACTTATTAATGTCCTCAGCTGTAAGAACCACTGAATTATTTCCACAAACAAATGTTCCTGAAACAATCCATATGTGAAGCTTCAGAGGAGACAACAACACAATGGTAGAATGAGGAGTTCCTTCAGTCAGAGACAGAGAGCAGGGAGACACTACAATATTATCACTGTAAAAACTACACACAGACATGAGTGAATGTATTTATTTGAAGTGTGTCAGAAACTCTTCCATCCATGACACATGTGAACCAGGCTTGTGTTTGCATATAGAGTGAAAGGAACAAACAGTCAGAGACAGTGTGGCTTGTTTGCTGCTTTGGATAAATGCACAATGCTGAGATCAAACCTACACTGTTGCTGCATGAAGAGGATTTTACAGTAAAGCACTGACAGAGAGCAATATTTCACAGAATGGAGGACATGAATAAACACAGAGCAGATCAGGAGAGACTCTTCTGGAGTCGACACAGATGAGTTTCAGTCTGTTTGTGTGTCTCTGACAAACTGAGGAACTCTGCTTCATGTTGATCAGCAGTTTGGACTCATGTTGGTTAGAAAATCATTCTGACTGTGTTTCTTCCTGCAGGGTGGAGCATGGTGGAGAGCAGTGGTTAAAACCTGGGCTGAGGAAGTGTAAGTTTGACTCAGTCTTTCCTCATGTTATTGTGCATGAGTCAGTGTTCTATCAGTCCATCAGAGCTGTTGTAGCGCAGCCTCGGCGGTTGGATTTCTTTGGTGTTTACTGGAGTTTATTACTCCCCAGCAGGAGTTTTAGGTTCCAGCTTTGTCATTGGTTTTCCTTTTTTCTCTTGTTAGGGAGCTTTAGTGTGTTGTAGTGTCTCTGTGTTTGTTTGGGCACTGCTCAGCTCTGAGTTCATGAACTGCAGCCTAACACTGAAACCAGCCTGTGTAGCTGCCGATCTGAGAGTGGGGACGAGTGGGGAGGTGCAGACATGCTGTGTGTGGGTTTCCCCTCAGCCTGGGACATAACAGAGACAACCAAAGCAGACAAAAGACAAAATCCAATAAGAGACCACAAAGGGTTGAAAAGGTCCAAACACAGGAAGAAACAGCTCCACAGTCCAAAAGCAGGCAGGACTCAGACACAAAGAATCTCATCCAAAGGGTCAGACTGGACTGATGGACTGAAGAGTGAAGACACTGAGACACTGAGCTGTGAGCAGCATTATTAGGGTTAGGGTTAGGGCGAGAAACGCCACTGTTTAAGAAAACGAGTTACCACCAAAATAAGTTTCACACGGGTCTCTGTTTAAAGTTTGTAATCAATTAGTAACAAAACACGTTATCCGCCATGTTTCCCTGCACCGTTTCTTCCCTTTTTCCCAATCTGCTACAAACGCCCTGATTTTCAGCACAATGCAGCATTTCCATTCAACCAATCACGGGGCAGCTTTCCAACTGTCATGGCGGAGGGTTTATATGAAAACTAGAAGTTTCATATAAACCCTTTTTGGAAAGAAAACACTTTTTTCTGGATTTATAGCATTTTGGAAGCAATCTCTTCATTTGTTAGGCGGGACAGCCGAAACCAGTTAAACAAGCTTTTACTGACAGCTCTGAACAGACCACATCAACTTATCATTCATCTTAGTGCAGCCGCCACAACTTCCATTTCACAAACCATTGTTTAATCTTCAGTTATTATATTTCCTTTTATTTTGCTTTGTGCTTTGGTTTCATTCTGTAACACTGGACTTATTTTCTATGAAGGTTTGAACTCTGACAGTGTTTGAACAGGAGAGAAAGGAGTATAAAGTGTGTAGTGAGGGCTTCACAGCCTTAAAGCATCTAGAATAACTGTAAAAAATAAAGCCCATCACTAAAGCCCATCAAACACAGATCACTGGCAAAACAGGGTGGTGAGAGTTTGACCATGTTTGCTGCCATCTTGTGGTGAAATGTTAAATATATATAAATAATAATCATTTTTAAAGGTGTGATTTCATCCTGTGGACAACAGTACTGGTGGCATATTATGACATTATTGATTTTATGACAGAGGCTTCGGCCCAGTGAACATATGAACTGGACTTTTGGTCTGTTCTACAGGAAAAACCCTCAATGATAATGCACCAACAATCCCAACCAAAGAAAGGAACATAAGGACAGAAGAACCAAACAGGAAAGAAAATAGAAATAACTATTGTATATATAACCTAGAAAATTTCACAAGACATTTTGAGTGGGCCAATGCGCGCTCACCCACACTCTGCTGCCGGTCCGCCCCATTATATACCACCAAACCTCATTCCTGATCACCGGCAGATGTGAAAGATGCCACTGATGACATTTCATGCTTTTACAGTGTTTCTGATTGGTTTTATATAAGGTTTAATAGGCCCCAAGCTTCTCCATTCATTCTGAATGGAGGAATCCTAAAGATGTGGATGTGACTTTGGCTGCTATTTTATGAAGTTTGGTAAAAGACATGAACATGAGGACTCAGTATGATAAAGTCCAACTCCTTATGAGCAGTTTGCAGTTGAAATGAATGTTCTGTGTAGAGGCATGCCAGACTGATAGGCTTCCAAAGTTAGCTGGGTTTTGTCAGGGATCTCACCAGTTTCCCATTATTTCCTATGAGGGGGGTTAGGTCAGCTTAAGTGGCTTGCCTGTCAAAACAAAAAGTGGCACAGACATGGGGACTCAATATGTCAGAGGTCTAATGTTTATCTACATTTTACATTTTGAATGAAGGTTCTGTGTGAAAGCATGCCCAAACACCATGCCTTCAAAGTTTGACAGTGATTTGATGCCTGTGGGGAGGGTCCATCGCAGTTTTTCTGGATTTTTTCAAACACCGTTTATCCGATCGCTACCAAACCTCAGAGGGTAGTAGTCCTGACCGAGCTGGTCGATTTGATGTATAATTTGTAGGGGTGACTAGCGCTAGTTAGCTGTGTAATGAATTTGAGGCTTTTATTTTGAAAATCAGTGTGTGTCTGTGTAAGTGTGTGTGTGTGTGGGGGGGGGTGGGTTGGGGACACTCCCTAATGCATGTTAAAACATGTTTAAGTGTTTTATTTTGAAAATCTACATGTCAGAATATCCTGTCATTGTGCAGGGTCTTTTATTTTGAAAATCCATGTTTGTGTGTCTGTGTGTTGGCAGGTGTGTATAGTGTGTGTCTGCATATTTCTGGGTGGCTTGTGTGTAGTTTACCAGGCCTAGTAAGGTGTGTAATGATTTGGAGGCTTTTATTTTGAAAATCAGTGTGTGTGTGTTTGGTTTTGTGACTTTTGTCT